>NW_007728543.1:245267-261924 GCF_000696425.1 Galeopterus variegatus | reverse complement strand
CGGTGCGCGCCCCTGTCCGCTCCCGGGGCCCCCCGCGCGCCTCCGATCGCGGGGGCGGGGTGCTCGGATGCATTGGCCAGGGCGCCGGATCGGGGTCAGCTGGGAGCGGGACTCCAGAGCGCGCTGGGAGACCTCGGGGACTCAGTCTCACGAAACCTCAGCTTTCTCATCGGTAGAACGGGAACCTGGTATCCCCTGACGGGGCCATGCACGATCACGCGAGGTGATCAGAGGAACTGACGTCTGTGGAAGGCGTCCTCTTCGCTAGGCACTAGATCTACCTGCCTTAGCCCGTGCATGAGAAGTGCCTGGCTAATGGGAGGCTTTCCGTAAAGGGTAGCATCTGTGATAATCACCCCCCAAACCGCCTTCACTTATTCATCCCACTAATCTTTATTGAGTGCACGCTCTGTACCAGAGCTGCACGTCTGTTTTCTCATTCCTGAAATGGAGGCAAAAAAGCATCGCCTCCACAAGTCTGTGGGAAGGGTCAGAGAAATTCACGTTGGTAAAACATTAGCTGCCCAGCAGGGGCTCAATAGACAGTAAGTAGTTCCTGAGCCTCAGGTTTGTCTTCTAAAAATAAGGATAATCAAATTCCACAGGGGTTTATGTGAAGCCAGTGGGATGATACCTGTCAAAGGTTTAGCCCCATACTTGGCATGAAACAGGTCTTGGGCAAATGGCCTCTATCAGGATGGGCAGTGTTCCCCTCCACACCCCCCCTCCACAGGCACACACTGCCCCCGCATTCATTCAGCAGGTTTATACTGGACATCTACTCTGTGCCAGTCCCTGCATCAGGTCCCAGGGACAGGGCTAGGAAATGCACAGATTATCAGAGCTGGAAGGGAACTTAGAGGTCATTTCACTCACACCTTTTCTTTACAGATGGGGAAACTGAGGTACAGAGCCATTCCCAAGATTGCACAGCAGAACTAGAACTTGATCCAGGCTCCTGCTGCCTAACCCCTCTCTCCTCCTGCCACACCCTGTTGTCTCTCTGGGATCTCCCGCACCTGCCCTAGACAGCCTACTCTGGCCAGACAGCAAGGAGGACTGTCTTCCACCCATACTCAGACCATGCTGGCAGCTCCAGGGGCATCGGCTTCCTTGGACCAGTAGGTCCCATCTGCTCGATGCTGTGGAGGTTGAAGCAGGGTCTCTGGAGGCCAGGATTCTCCCTCCCTCCACCACACTCTCTCTCCCCCTTCCCGAGCTCCCCCCTCTGCGGGTCTTTGTCACCGTGGCCCCATGGGGAATACCTACCATGCTTGTTCTTCTTCTGCTCCTCCTCTAGCCCAGGCACGCCAGGGATCCCCAGGAAAGTGTTGTGCGAGTTCCCATACCACACCAGCAGCTCCTGGTCCGGAGGGATCATCTGCAGGGAAGGAGGCACGAGGAGATCAGGGAGGCAGTGGCCGGGCGGCAAGAGTCAGGGGTCTCCTGGTCTCAGCCAGGAGATGTGGATCCACTCTCAGCTCTGAGAAAGCCACACTTGGGTTCATTTCCAGCGAGCCATCTCCAGCAAGCTGCATAGACACAGAAGGCCCAGGCCTTCTCGCCGTCTCTGTCCTAGCTCCAGTCACAAGAGAGCTTCCAAGCTGACAGCAACAGAATGGAATCCTGGGAACGAGGAAGGTGGAAAGCTAGGAAACTTTTCATTTCTCACCCAGGGGAACCAGAGTCGGCCAGCCCTCAGGGCTGCAGGGCTGAGTCAGATGTTCCCGAGGAGCGGAGCGTGGGCTGTGGGGCACCCTATGGTACCTGGTTACACCCTGCTGGATAATGTTCTGGAAACATCTCTTGTTCAACACACCCACAGGCAGCACTATGTCATGCGTACTTCCCTCCCCAGCGCAGAGCTCTGTGTGATTCTATGCACATGGCAGATGCTAAAAAAGAAACATTCCATTGACGAACACCTCCACCGCAGGGAATACTGGCGTACACAGCCTTAAACAAAATCAAAATCCATTTCGCCATGTCCTAGGTCTATGAGACCCCCCACACATGGTGACAGGGCTTTGCTTCTCACAGGGGAGGACCTGCCCCGTGGAAACGGGGACGGTGTCGATTGGAGGTTTTGCGGTGGCAATTCAGGGAAGCGTGGCAGGCCTGCTCCTGAGCCAGCACTGACCACAAACCCCCACACCCCCGGTCATCCCAGGGGCCCATCAGGCCTTTGGTGAAGGCCAGTTACTGCTCCCAAGGGAGAATCTTCAGGCCCCAGCCAGGTAGGGCAAATGAAAGAAGGGACAGCCCATCACCATCCTGAGGCCTGGCCCCAGAAGTGCTGGCTTTGGCACCTACCTCTGAGGGTCACTGTCTGATGTGCCCTGAGAAACCTGGACAGCCCCCAGCAACAGCTGGTTAGTTTTCCTGGTGGGCCGTCCTTCAGCTGAAGCACAGAACATCACATGGATTCCACCTAGGGGTGTGGGAGAGCACCCCAGAGTAGGACCCTCCCCCCAGCCTCCGTGCTCCCAAGGGAGAACCTTCAGGCCCCAGCCAGGTAGGGCAAATGAAAGAAGGGACAGCCCATCACCATCCTGAGGCCTGGCCCCAGAAGTGCTGGCTTTGGCACCTACCTCTGAGGGTCACTGTCTGATGTGCCTTGAGAAACCTGGACAGCCCCCAGCCACAGCTGGTTAGTTTTCCTGGTGGGCCGTCCTTCAGCTGAAGCACAGAACATCACATGGATTCCACCTAGGGGTGTTGGAGAGCACCCCAGAGTAGGACCCTCCTCCCGGCCTCCATGGTCACAGGGAAGGCCCCTCCCGTCCCATTTGGTGCTGGCCTGCGAGCCCTGCCTGTTCTTATCACCACGCCTTCCATCCTCTGCTCAGAGCCTGGAAGACCCTGAGACTGTCACAGTGAGCTCTGCTCGACCCTGAAAAGAAGAGAAGCTGGGAGAGGAGGGGTGGGAACGGGAAGGTACGAGGGACCCAGTGACTGCTGTCCTCCTGATACCCAGCCCCTTCCCACCTGACCCTATGGGCCACGGGCAGCAGGGCAAGCCTCAGGTCAGTGAGTGATGGGAAGCCAGCGGGAGAGTGCCATGCCAGCTCGGACTGATGGGGTTTGAATATGGAAAAGCAAGTGCAGTCCCTGACCCCGAGGGAAATCTGGCTGTGCCTCAGAGAAAGCGGGCAGATTGGAATCTGGCACTGCCACGAATGTCCTCGTGGCCTGTCTGGTCATTTAGTCATGGCCGCTGTCCAGGAGGCCAGCAGGTCAGAGCTGGAGATCCCTGCTGCAAAAGGGACAGAGAAGAGAGAGGTTGTATGAACTCCTCAGAAAAGCAGATGATGGAACTAAAATATTTAAGATAAATTAATGTGAAGGAAGCCGTTCCACGAGATGGTGCAGATAGGCCCTCTGTCCCCAGGGGTCTGTGTGTCCTTAGGCAAGTCACTCTTCCTCTCTAAATTTGTCTCCTCAAATGAGGGGGTCAGGGAACACCATCCTCGAGGTCCTCCCAACTGTACAATTCTTTTTTTTTTTTTTTTTCCTTTTTGTCTTTTTTACTGACCGGTAACGGGATCACAACCCTCGGTGTTGCGCCGCACCGCGCTCAGCCAGTGAGCGGGATCCGGTCTCCACATGGGATTCGAACCCTCGGCGGGAGCACCGCCACGTTCCCAAGCGGCACACTCTTCAGTGCACCACCGGGCCGGCCCCCAACTACCGCGCTCAGCCAGTGAGCGGGAACCGGTCTCCACATGGGATTCGAACCCTCGGCGGGAGCACCGCCACATTCCCAAGCGGCACACTCTTCAGTGCGCCACCGGGCCAGCCCCCAACCGTACAATTCTGATCGTAAGTCACCTCCAGCATTGTCCTGACCTCTGGCTTAAAGTCTCAGATGAAACGAAACGTTTATATGTTGCAGTTCTTCTAAAGCAACTCCCCCCCGCCCCCCAGACCATGTGCACATGCCCCGTCAGGAGACAGCACTGAAGAGGGCTCCGGCTCAGGCCTGGAGTCAGACGTGTTGGGGCGCACTGGAGCTCCCCATCTGCTGAGTGAGAGGCCTTGGGCGAGCTGCCTCATGTCATGAGGCCTCAGTTTCCTCCAGTGTAAAACAGGGGCAGGCACTTGGCTCTGGCCTCACTGAGTAGTTACTGGGATCCAGCTGGGCCGTGTGCATAAACTCTTTGTGCAGTCGAGCCACAGAAGTTCTGGTGTTTGTTTTCCACAAGCTCGCCAACCTCTCAGAGCAGCAGACATTGATTTCTGTTGTATCAAGTCCCTGCAGCAGTGGCCCACAGAGCCACTAGGCTGCTAGCATGGTTAAAGCTCAGGGTGACTTGGGGCTTTGCCTTCAGTGTAGGACAAGAGCCCCACGCCAGGACACCAGCCCCATGCCAGTGCCACCGCCGACTCCTCCAGCACAGATGTGGGAGGGACGGGAGGCAAGCCCTGACTGGTGTTGCCCCGAGCCACGTCTCTACCTCCAAACTCGCCCTCTGGGAATCCAACCCTAAGTCAACGCTGGCCTTTTCATTTTAATTGAAAATACCAACTATCATTAAATATAAAATAAATGTGATAATAATAATAATATAACGGTGATGATGAATGAGGATCAGAGCCAGCACATCTTGGATTATACAAGTCTTGAATATTACTACTCAAAATAATTATTTGGAATATTATTTTTTAAATAAGAGCTTCAATGGTAACTATTTCAGTATAAGGATGAGTCATTTATTTACTAACAAATTCTTGAAATGTACTAAAATTCATTTTACTAATTAATTTAAAAATTAAAACTGCCTCGTAGGCACATGGACTAAAAGGTATAAACATGTAACAGGGTATTTAATGAAAAGTAACTCTCTCTCCCACTCTGGATGCCGCTGTTGCTGGTTTTCTGTGTCTTTCCCCGGAAAGGTTTGTCATTTTGAGACTATTAAAAAATGCTGACTTAAGGTTCATGGGCAGCAGCAATATGGGCAGAGTGACTTCCACTTTCCACATGATGCATCTGATCTTTTAAAAAAATAATGACCACATATTACTTCTATACACACACAAAACGAAGCAAAAAAAATTTTTTTTTAGAAAGAAAATCTATTAAGAAGAACCTACTGGAATTGAGAGTGACACTTATCCCCTGACAGCTGGGCTACTAGTGGCGGGGGTGGCAGCCTCCCCTGAACAGAGCCAGGGGCTGGGAGTCGCTGTCAGCCCTTCAGAGCCCGGTGCCAGGACCTCGAGTCTCTGCCTGCTCCCAGGCACCTTTCCTCCAACAAACTCCTGTGATCAAGCCCAGGAGACCCGGGAACCTGCAGCTCCTTCCCTGAGATCCTGGAACTACTGTCTAGAGGCCCCCGAGGACCCCCCAGCTGACCACCTAAGTGCAAAGAACGGCCACGGTCCTCTCCAAGCCCCCTCACTAAGCATTGTTTCCTTACTGCCGACCCACCAGCCTGGCCCAGCCGGGGCTGTCACCAGAGAACCAGAGTCAGCGGCTTCTCTCTTTCCTGGGAAGCAGAGATCGGCCCAGGATATACAAAAAACAAAGCAATTTCCAGAAGAACTGAATCCCTTGCCGTAAAATCCACATCGCTAAAACTCTGCGGGAATATCAGTGCCTGAATCTTTTGTTGACAAATTACACGACCTCTCAACTCATGTTTTCTAACCTTTCCTATCGGCCCAGAAGTTTTGTCCTGCCCCGCTTTCTGANGGGGGGCGGGGGGAGGGGGAGAGAGAGCAGTCCCGTTAGAGCACGCGCCGCCGCACGCCCCCCACCCGGTGCGCGCCCCCGTCCGCTCCCGGGGCCCCCCGCGCGCCTCCGATCGCGGGGGCGGGGTGCTCGGATGCATTGGCCAGGGCGCCGGATCGGGGTCAGCTGGGAGCGGGACTCCAGAGCGCGCTGGGAGACCTCGGGGACTCAGTCTCACGAAACCTCAGCTTTCTCATCGGTAGAACGGGAACCTGGTATCCCCTGACGGGGCCATGCACGATCACGCGAGGTGATCAGAGGAACTGACGTCTGTGGAAGGCGTCCTCTTCGCTAGGCACTAGATCTACCTGCCTTAGCCCGTGCATGAGAAGTGCCTGGCTAATGGGAGGCTTTCCGTAAAGGGTAGCATCTGTGATAATCACCCCCCAAACCGCCTTCACTTATTCATCCCACTAATCTTTATTGAGTGCACGCTCTGTACCAGAGCTGCACGTCTGTTTTCTCATTCCTGAAATGGAGGCAAAAAAGCATCGCCTCCACAAGTCTGTGGGAAGGGTCAGAGAAATTCACGTTGGTAAAACATTAGCTGCCCAGCAGGGGCTCAATAGACAGTAAGTAGTTCCTGAGCCTCAGGTTTGTCTTCTAAAAATAAGGATAATCAAATTCCACAGGGGTTTATGTGAAGCCAGTGGGATGATACCTGTCAAAGGTTTAGCCCCATACTTGGCATGAAACAGGTCTTGGGCAAATGGCCTCTATCAGGATGGGCAGTGTTCCCCTCCACACCCCCCCTCCACAGGCACACACTGCCCCCGCATTCATTCAGCAGGTTTATACTGGACATCTACTCTGTGCCAGTCCCTGCATCAGGTCCCAGGGACAGGGCTAGGAAATGCACAGATTATCAGAGCTGGAAGGGAACTTAGAGGTCATTTCACTCACACCTTTTCTTTACAGATGGGGAAACTGAGGTACAGAGCCATTCCCAAGATTGCACAGCAGAACTAGAACTTGATCCAGGCTCCTGCTGCCTAACCCCTCTCTCCTCCTGCCACACCCTGTTGTCTCTCTGGGATCTCCCGCACCTGCCCTAGACAGCCTACTCTGGCCAGACAGCAAGGAGGACTGTCTTCCACCCATACTCAGACCATGCTGGCAGCTCCAGGGGCATCGGCTTCCTTGGACCAGTAGGTCCCATCTGCTCGATGCTGTGGAGGTTGAAGCAGGGTCTCTGGAGGCCAGGATTCTCCCTCCCTCCACCACACTCTCTCTCCCCCTTCCCGAGCTCCCCCCTCTGCGGGTCTTTTGTCACCGTGGCCCCATGGGGAATACCTACCATGCTTGTTCTTCTTCTGCTCCTCCTCTAGCCCAGGCACGCCAGGGATCCCCAGGAAAGTGTTGTGCGAGTTCCCATACCACACCAGCAGCTCCTGGTCCGGAGGGATCATCTGCAGGGAAGGAGGCACGAGGAGATCAGGGAGGCAGTGGCCGGGCGGCAAGAGTCAGGGGTCTCCTGGTCTCAGCCAGGAGATGTGGATCCACTCTCAGCTCTGAGAAAGCCACACTTGGGTTCATTTCCAGCGAGCCATCTCCAGCAAGCTGCATAGACACAGAAGGCCCAGGCCTTCTCGCCGTCTCTGTCCTAGCTCCAGTCACAAGAGAGCTTCCAAGCTGACAGCAACAGAATGGAATCCTGGGAACGAGGAAGGTGGAAAGCTAGGAAACTTTTCATTTCTCACCCAGGGGAACCAGAGTCGGCCAGCCCTCAGGGCTGCAGGGCTGAGTCAGATGTTCCCGAGGAGCGGAGCGTGGGCTGTGGGGCACCCTATGGTACCTGGTTACACCCTGCTGGATAATGTTCTGGAAACATCTCTTGTTCAACACACCCACAGGCAGCACTATGTCATGCGTACTTCCCTCCCCAGCGCAGAGCTCTGTGTGATTCTATGCACATGGCAGATGCTAAAAAAGAAACATTCCATTGACGAACACCTCCACCGCAGGGAATACTGGCGTACACAGCCTTAAACAAAATCAAAATCCATTTCGCCATGTCCTAGGTCTATGAGACCCCCCACACATGGTGACAGGGCTTTGCTTCTCACAGGGGAGGACCTGCCCCGTGGAAACGGGGACGGTGTCGATTGGAGGTTTTGCGGTGGCAATTCAGGGAAGCGTGGCAGGCCTGCTCCTGAGCCAGCACTGACCACAAACCCCCACACCCCCGGTCATCCCAGGGGCCCATCAGGCCTTTGGTGAAGGCCAGTTACTGCTCCCAAGGGAGAACCTTCAGGCCCCAGCCAGGTAGGGCAAATGAAAGAAGGGACAGCCCATCACCATCCTGAGGCCTGGCCCCAGAAGTGCTGGCTTTGGCACCTACCTCTGAGGGTCACTGTCTGATGTGCCCTGAGAAACCTGGACAGCCCCCAGCAACAGCTGGTTAGTTTTCCTGGTGGGCCGTCCTTCAGCTGAAGCACAGAACATCACATGGATTCCACCTAGGGGTGTGGGAGAGCACCCCAGAGTAGGACCCTCCCCCCAGCCTCCGTGGTCACAGGGAAGGCCCCTCCCGTCCCATTTGGTGCTGGCCTGCGAGCCCTGCCTGTTCTTATCACCACGCCTTCCATCCTCTGCTCAGAGCCTGGAAGACCCTGAGACTGTCACAGTGAGCTCTGCTCGACCCTGAAAAGAAGAGAAGCTGGGAGAGGAGGGGTGGGAACGGGAAGGTACGAGGGACCCAGTGACTGCTGTCCTCCTGATACCCAGCCCCTTCCCACCTGACCCTATGGGCCACGGGCAGCAGGGCAAGCCTCAGGTCAGTGAGTGATGGGAAGCCAGCGGGAGAGTGCCATGCCAGCTCGGACTGATGGGGTTTGAATATGGAAAAGCAAGTGCAGTCCCTGACCCCGAGGGAAATCTGGCTGTGCCTCAGAGAAAGCGGGCAGATTGGAATCTGGCACTGCCACGAATGTCCTCGTGGCCTGTCTGGTCATTTAGTCATGGCCGCTGTCCAGGAGGCCAGCAGGTCAGAGCTGGAGATCCCTGCTGCAAAAGGGACAGAGAAGAGAGAGGTTGTATGAACTCCTCAGAAAAGCAGATGATGGAACTAAAATATTTAAGATAAATTAATGTGAAGGAAGCCGTTCCACGAGATGGTGCAGATAGGCCCTCTGTCCCCAGGGGTCTGTGTGTCCTTAGGCAAGTCACTCTTCCTCTCTAAATTTGTCTCCTCAAATGAGGGGGTCAGGGTACACCATCCTCGAGGTCCTCCCAACTGTACAATTCTTTTTTTTTTTTTTTTCCTTTTTGTCTTTTTTACTGACCGGTAACGGGATCACAACCCTCGGTGTTGCGCCGCACCGCGCTCAGCCAGTGAGCGGGAACCGGTCTCCACATGGGATTCGAACCCTCGGCGGGAGCACCGCCACATTCCCAAGCGGCACACTCTTCAGTGCGCCACCGGGCCAGCCCCCAACCGTACAATTCTGATCGTAAGTCACCTCCAGCATTGTCCTGACCTCTGGCTTAAAGTCTCAGATGAAACGAAACGTTTATATGTTGCAGTTCTTCTAAAGCAACTCCCCCCCGCCCCCCAGACCATGTGCACATGCCCCGTCAGGAGACAGCACTGAAGAGGGCTCCGGCTCAGGCCTGGAGTCAGACGTGTTGGGGCGCACTGGAGCTCCCCATCTGCTGAGTGAGAGGCCTTGGGCGAGCTGCCTCATGTCATGAGGCCTCAGTTTCCTCCAGTGTAAAACAGGGGCAGGCACTTGGCTCTGGCCTCACTGAGTAGTTACTGGGATCCAGCTGGGCCGCGTGCATAAACTCTTTGTGCAGTCGAGCCACAGAAGTTCTGGTGTTTGTTTTCCACAAGCTCGCCAACCTCTCAGAGCAGCAGACATTGATTTCTGTTGTATCAAGTCCCTGCAGCAGTGGCCCACAGAGCCACTAGGCTGCTAGCATGGTTAAAGCTCAGGGTGACTTGGGGCTTTGCCTTCAGTGTAGGACAAGAGCCCCACGCCAGGACACCAGCCCCATGCCAGTGCCACCGCCGACTCCTCCAGCACAGATGTGGGAGGGACGGGAGGCAAGCCCTGACTGGTGTTGCCCCGAGCCACGTCTCTACCTCCAAACTCGCCCTCTGGGAATCCAACCCTAAGTCAACGCTGGCCTTTTCATTTTAATTGAAAATACCAACTATCATTAAATATAAAATAAATGTGATAATAATAATAATATAACGGTGATGATGAATGAGGATCAGAGCCAGCACATCTTGGATTATACAAGTCTTGAATATTACTACTCAAAATAATTATTTGGAATATTATTTTTTAAATAAGAGCTTCAATGGTAACTATTTCAGTATAAGGATGAGTCATTTATTTACTAACAAATTCTTGAAATGTACTAAAATTCATTTTACTAATTAATTTAAAAATTAAAACTGCCTCGTAGGCACATGGACTAAAAGGTATAAACATGTAACAGGGTATTTAATGAAAAGTAACTCTCTCTCCCACTCTGGATGCCGCTGTTGCTGGTTTTCTGTGTCTTTCCCCGGAAAGGTTTGTCATTTTGAGACTATTAAAAAATGCTGACTTAAGGTTCATGGGCAGCAGCAATATGGGCAGAGTGACTTCCACTTTCCACATGATGCATCTGATCTTTTAAAAAAATAATGACCACATATTACTTCTATACACACACAAAACGAAGCAAAAAAAATTTTTTTTTAGAAAGAAAATCTATTAAGAAGAACCTACTGGAATTGAGAGTGACACTTATCCCCTGACAGCTGGGCTACTAGTGGCGGGGGTGGCAGCCTCCCCTGAACAGAGCCAGGGGCTGGGAGTCGCTGTCAGCCCTTCAGAGCCCGGTGCCAGGACCTCGAGTCTCTGCCTGCTCCCAGGCACCTTTCCTCCAACAAACTCCTGTGATCAAGCCCAGGAGACCCAGGAACCTGCAGCTCCTTCCCTGAGATCCTGGAACTACTGTCTAGAGGCCCCTGAGGACCCCCCCAGCTGACCACCTAAGTGCAAAGAACGGCCACGGTCCTCTCCAAGCCCCCTCACTAAGCATTGTTTCCTTACTGCCGACCCACCAGCCTGGCCCAGCCGGGGCTGTCACCAGAGAACCAGAGTCAGCGGCTTCTCTCTTTCCTGGGAAGCAGAGATCGGCCCAGGATATACAAAAAACAAAGCAATTTCCAGAAGAACTGAGTCCCTTGCCGTAAAATCCACGTCGCTAAAACTCTGCGGGAATATCAGTGCCTGAATCTTTTGTTGACAAATTACACGACCTCTCAACTCATGTTTTCTAACCTTTCCTATCGGCCCAGAAGTTTTGTCCTGCCCCGCTTTCTGAATTTTTCTTAAAAATTGGAAATGATGGGGGTTTTGGTTTGTTTTCCTAATATAAATTCATGTCACACCATTGACCATGTTCCCAGGAGGCTCTGGTCCCCTCCTCTTCCCCGCGTGGCGCAGAAGCCCTGGCGTAGCAGGATCTCAATGTCATCTGGACGAACATCAATTTCCATTGTACCACAGATGTCCCGACACACCAATTAATAGAGTTCCAGCAAATAGATATTGGCCAGGGAGGCCACACGGCATGGTGATAAAGCCCTCCAGCTCTGGGGTCAGACAGGCCTGGGTTCAAATCACAGCCCCACAACTTCCCATCATCTCCCTGAACTTAGTTTTATCAGCATTAAAACGGGGATATTAACAAAGAGGACCTCACAGGGCCAAGCGGGTTCTATTTTTTTAAAAGTTGTTATGATCCTTTAGAGAGGCACTTGGTAAATTCTCCACCTATGGTCACATTATTACTGATAATTATTATTAATAATTAGAGCACCTTAACTGCACCCACTGATGAACAAGGTCCAAAGAGAAATGAAGCTTGTCCTTATAGAGTCAAGAAAAGAGAGAGATGTGGCTACAGAGCTCTAGGGAAAAATAAAATCTCAGCTGCCCGAAGCAAGAAGGAAAACGGCAGAATGAAAAAGCCCACATTCTAGGGAGCAATAATTTGCCAAAAAAACAGGAAGGGAAAGACAGAATTTTCTTCCCAATTACAAAGTTTTAATAACTTATCCCAAAGTTCTCTCCTTGTACCAACTTCAGGAGTCTGACAAAATCTTGCCTCCAAGGCAACCAGTTTTGTTTCCCTGGAAGAACTGGGTCCCTGTGCATTCCCCATTCAACTCAGCCCCCATCACCTGCAGAAAGACTTTTATTCATGCAACATTCGGTGTCCACTTGCTATGTACTGGGTATGTTCTAGAAATGTCATTTTAGGCACCTGAGGTCATAGTAAATTCTTCTTGACTGAAGTAAGCTGGGGTTGCCCCAGAGGTAACATTTCAGTAGATCCAGCCGGATGCAAAAACCGCCTGGGGATTCTCCCCTGACTGCCTGGCCTCTGAAACTCCATTGCCTTTGGCTCTGTTTGGAGGGCTGTTGTTTGGTATTTGTGGAAAATTTCAGAGCTGCAATAGTATATTCTGCTTATGAAATAAAGATGATCCTTCCCATTTTTTTGGCAAGTAATGGGTTACTGTGATGAAATATAAATAGCAGCTCTGAGTGGCAAAAAGTAAGAAAACAGATCACGGCAAAGGTCCCTGTCCTTGACTAACTCTCGCACACAAACAGAACAGCAGCCGATTTATTCCGGAGACGACCGGGGAGTGGCCCCGGCAAACAGCAGTACCTCCTGATCTAGCCCAGAGGGCCGAGCGAGCTCAGCCTGCGCCCTGCCACGAGGTGCTCACACACACCCGGACACACGATATATCTGGTAAGTGGAATCTGACATTGTGAGAAAATGGTCTGAGAAAATTGCCACCACGAAAAATGTGCCCAACATCCTTACTGAAAGTAACCGAGTGGTATTTCGTATTTTTGTCCCTTACTCAGACAGTCCCTTCTTAGTAGGCTTGCTGATGCTAAAGCATCAACAGCCAAATGGGTGGTATCTATCTATCCATATCATATATATCATAAAAATGATATTATATGTATTATATATATATGAGGGTACTTTAAAAAGTTCTTGGAAAAATAGAATGAAAAGATAATGCAATTTACTCCATGAACTTTTTGAAGTACACTCGTATATCCTGATCCTCTTTTATCTATTTAAATTCCTGACCAAATGTGGACAACCTTTTTAAAAAAAAAAAAATCATATAAACTCAGATCCCTCCTAGAAATATTCTTCAGCCACCTTGCCTTCTGACTCTGAATTTCTGTATAAACATCTATCAATGCTTCCTGACTGTTCGGCTTTCAGCCAGTGTGTCCTGCATGGCAAGATGAGAGACTCGGGTCCCCACATTCACCCCAGCCAGGAGGCCTCTTGCCCAAATGACATAGGCATTCCTGCCTGTCTGGTGTGTTCAAATGCATGTGAGTGTGCATGTGTTCACGTGCATGGGTGTGTGTTTGCATGTACGTGCATGGGGGATGGGATGAGTGTGTGCCCTCCTTCATATCTACATCGGGATGGCTGGGAAGGAATGTGACTGTGATGATCTGTGGGGGGCGCGAAAGAGGGGGTGAGGGGGTGAAAACCCAGGAGGGAGCTCTCTGCTAGAAGTGAGGTTCAGCTGCACTGGAAGCCAGTTCTAGGAGGTGTTGGCCCAGCCGGTGGTAACAGGAGCCACCTCTGTCCCGGGCCTAGGCCACCATCAGTCCTACCCTCACACTGCCTCATGGCCGTACCACCTCACTGGAACCCATCAAGGAACTGCTCACCTTTCCTTACCCTCTGCTTCCCGGTCCTCCAGGGACCACCCCTCAGCTAGAACTCAGGCAAAGGCCATCCTGGTGTCATCCCTGGGAGATTCCCTGGGGCCTGGTTATTTAGGGACAACCAGACCCCAGTCCCGTAAGCTACTAGGCCTGTCTGCCCCTGGGGGTCTTAGAAAGAGCTTGAGGCTCTGAGTTCCAGGGAGAAAATGGAGCAAGGACTAAGGGAAGGCATTCTCTGGCCCTGAGGGGGCTCTTCCAGACTACCCCAAAAACCTAACCACACCTCAGCCCCACCCCATAGCCCCTGCCTGTGCCTTTCCCTGGGGAAGCAGAGAGGTGTTCTGGAAGCATGTACCGCCCCCTGCACTATGCTCTCCAACAACCTGACCCTGGGAGTCAGAGCAGTTTCCCCCACTCCTGGGCCAGAAGTGGATCCAAATTTCCTGCCAAGGACACTGTTGAGGGACAGTGGGGCCCTCCTTGGCTATATCACCTGCTTCTTTGCACCATCAGCTGCTGCCCAAGCATCTCCCTGCCAGGACACCTCCTTTTCCCATCCACCTCCTGAACCCTCCCAGGCCCTGGCCCTGGCTCAGCCTTGAGCCCCCTGGAAGCTCCCCACACACTGTGGAATGTGCTATTTACCTGTCGGCTGTCTCGCCCTTTCTCCCTCCTCTGAGATGGCTCACAAGACACAGCCATTAGTGCTAACACTCCCCCCAAAGGCCCTGCAAGAGCTCTGGGCCTGCCTGCCACCAAGGGAGACCCAGTTTTCTTGTTTGTAAACTGGAGATAATCGTAGAATCCTCCTAGTGGAGTTGCATTAGGATTAAATTGAATAATTAAATATACAGCATCTGGGAGAATCTTGAGACACAGTGAGCTATCACTGAGACTAGTGTCGTGATCCATATGTCATCGGTGCCCCATGCATGCAGAATGAGGGGCAATGCACAGATAAGCCTCTGCAGACACACGCTCTCCCTCCCAAGTGCATACCCTGGGCTGCCTTTTGCATCTTACTTTCTGTATTTCTATGACTTCTGAACCCCAGGACACCCTCAGCCGATATCCAGGGACCTCATTATTGAGATGCTCATGACATTCATAATGGCATAAAGTTGGAAGTTCCATCCTTTCTGATCTGTGCAAAAAGCTGCCCATGGAGGCCATGTTCCTGAAGGCCACGATATATGGGCGGGGCCGGCTGGGCCAGTGCCAATTCCCCTTTGTCCACTGCGGCCCCTGGACACAGTTGCCCCACAACCTCCCACACCAGGTGCCCCCGCCCCCATCCCTGCACAACAGTACACGCACATACCTCGATGGCCTTGTAGAAGACGCTGGTGCCTATCTGGACCACCTCCAGATTCTGCTCCTGCTCATTGCGTGCACACTTGATGTAAGTCATCCAGCTCCGGTGGTCCTCCTGGCTGGCATCAATAAAGTAACGGACTGTGCCATCCTCATTGAAGACCTGGACACAGGTGGAGCGGGGACCAGGTGAGGCAGGGCTGGGCCCCATGCCAGGCTTATGCACACACAATCTCCATCCTCACAACAGTCCAGAAGAGGATTCAGCTATTATCAGCTGTTTTCCAGTTGAAGAAAGGGAGACTCCAGCAGTACAGTGACTTGCCTGAGGCTAGCCAGCTAGAAGTGGCCAGCAGGGGTTGTTCTTCAAGGCCCCGTGGGTTGACCACGACATGCTCCTCCCGCATGTCCTCCCCACCCCCAGAAGAAAAGGGGCTCCAAGGGATCGCTGACCAGACAAAGCGGCCTCCAGCTACCTTTCCTAGGGGATGCAGAGATGCTCCCCAGAGCAGTGGGGGCACCAGCAGGACCTTGGGGGGGGGCATGGAGCCTACAGAGGAAAGGCTGGCTCACTGTGGCACTTAAGTCCCTTTGTGGGAGCTGCCATGGGCCTCGGAGGTCAAACTGGACCCCAACTGCCTGATCCAGCAACAACTGGAGAAGGTAACGACTGGCCCAGGCCTCCGGGGAAGGGAGAAGTGAGGTTAAGAGAGACCTCTAGGCCAGCCCCCTGTTCCCTTCCTCCTGCTCCTGTGACCAGCTGCAGGATTTGTCATATTGGGCTCCTCCAGGATCTGCCAAGTGGGAACTATGGGCATGGGGGGGCAAGGGGGTGGGGGGGAGGAGCAGCCCAGGAGGGTGGGGATATGAGATTAGGACGGGAGTGCACCAGCCTGGCCTCCGTGGGCTTTTGGTCCTGCAAGGTGAGAGCCCCAGGAGCTGAAGGCACTGCAGCAGTGACCTAGTCCTGCAGGTGGCCCTCCCTGGCATCTGGCAGTGCATGGGTGGTTGGGGGCCAGAAGGCCTGGGATGGAAGTCTCTCCGAACCTTGGTTACCGTCTGTAAAATGGTCATAATAACTCAGGACTGGTGAGAGAATCCTGTGGATTGCGAGCTGGGGACTCAGAAATCTGAGTCAATGCGATGACCATTTCGAATGTCATTCTCCCTGGCATTGGGAGGTGATTGCCAAGAAGCACAGGCCTCCACCATTTTCCATTCTGGCCACACCTCACCCCCAGCCCAGGGCAGGCCTTCAGGGGCTTTGCTTGCTACTCCTCACCCAGGGAAAGCACGCAGGTGCGGGGCTGGCCGGTTAGCTCGCTTGGTTAGAGCCGGGTGCTGGTAACACTAAGGTTAAAGGTTCGGATCCCCTTACTGGCTACCTCCTTCCCCCCTGCAGGTGGCTGGAGAGGTGGCTCCCACATCGGGACCCCGGGCAAGCGACGCGGCCTCTCTGGGTCTCACGCCTCATCTGTGAAGTGGAGTCAGCAACAGCTGTGATCTCTGGAATTGGCCGGAGGAATGAGAGTCTAATTTTTCTCAACGACCACACGGTTTGCAGAGAAGTGGGGAGCGCTCGAGAGCGCCAGGCGCCTGGCGGCGCAGGGTTCCGCCGTAGGGGGCGTCAGGCAGGCCCGGGAGCGTCTGCGGCTCCTAGCGAGGACGGAATCCGCGGCCGGGCTCCAGGGTCCCACCCCCGTCCCCGGGGCCGGCGGCCTGCGCCCCTCGCCCCTCGCCCCCAGCCCGCGCGTACCTCCCACATGAGGTTGTTATTCTTGCAGATGTCCACGTGCTCTGGGGCGATGACGCGGCCGGTGAAAGGGCCCATCTCGGTGCCCGCCTTGATCCATGTCTTGGAGAAGATCCCGAGGCCCTC
>NW_007728543.1:241873-244031 GCF_000696425.1 Galeopterus variegatus | reverse complement strand
AGACCCCCGAGGGTCCCCCCGCCGGGCCTCTGCCGCTGGGGTGGGAGCGGCGAGGCGCACAGGGGCGGCCTCCGTGTCTTACAAGGTTCCCCTCTAAGCTACCTGGGAAAATCCCCGGCCAGCGGACCGGCTGAAAGGGGGGGTTAAACGGTGTCCCTTGCGGCGCGGCCGGCAATTTGTCACGCGGTTAAAGTGATCGCATTCATTGGGCTCCATTCGAAAGAAATTGCTAATTCTAAATTCATTAGCCCTGGAAGAATGCTGTAGCAGTAAATTGTCGCTCAATGCGGAGGGGACTTGTTTAAAAGGGGCCGAGGAATTCCCCTTACAAAAAGGGGGGATTAGATGGTTGACATAGCGTGAATGGAAGTGGAATTAGTCTTCACGGTAAATTAAGAGAGGAACAGAAATCGTGGAGGGGAAGAGCGGGCGACGCGCAGGGATGCCAGCGCCGGGGAGAGAGATTGTTTGCGGGGTGATGAATGGGGGATAAGAACTTGAGACATCTTAAAGAAAAGAAACTTTCCTGGCCCCGTCCTTCTGTCCCCCGCTCTCTCCGCCGCCTTTTCTCGCGGCCGCCCGCCCCCCGCCCCTCCCCAGCCCCCTCCGCCTTTTAAAGTTCCTGGTTTAAGTGGGAACTTTCGCGGGTCAAGCCCAAGTTAACTAAATGAATTTAAAACCCCTTCTTTTTGAGTCAACTGCTATTACACGCCTAGTAAGGCTTTCAGTGCCGGGAACCCGCCGGCTCCGAGCGGGGAGAGGACAGCAGGGGAGGGCTGGGGTCCCGCCCCGGGGACACTGAGGCTCACGGAGCGTCGGGAGCGCCCGGGTTGGCTGGAGCAGGCGCGGGGTCCGGGGAATTGGGGGTCGCCGGGGAGAGGAGACCGGGGGGCTCCGACGGCGCGACTCACCGCCAGAGAAGGACTGCGCCAGGACCTCGGCGGTGAAGGCCGTCTTGGGGCTCGCGTGGTGGCCCTTGTCCTCGAAGAGCTGCTCGCCCAGCACGTTGCGCCAGCGGCCGTACAGGAAGCTGTGCAGGATGTCGGAGGTGATGACCTCGGCCAGCGCCAGCCCCGGCGCCTTCAGCCCGGTCTTGAGCACCAGGGCCTCAGCCGGGAGCACGGAGCCCATCATGGGCGGCCCAGGGCTCGCCGGCACCGGCACCGGCACCGGGGGACGGCCGGCCGGGCAAGACGCGGGGAGGTGGGGAGGTGGACAGGCGACAAGGGACAGAGGAGCGAGAGAGAGGGCTGCGACGGACGACAGGGAAGAGAGCAGGGGAGCACGAGGAGGAGGACCGGGAGGGAGTGGGCGGAGAGGGAGGGGCTGGGAGGAAAGCGAGCCGGGGGGAGACGGGCGGAGACGGCAGAGGCGGCGCGGAGGGTGGAGAGACGCGGCGGCGGGGTGCGGGGTGCGGGGTGCGGGGCGGCGAGTGGCCGCAGAGGAACCGCGGCGAGGGCCTCTCGGACGCGCGCTCGCCTCGCACTCCCGGCCGGGACCGTCTTCCTCTTGGCAAAATCTCAGCGCCTTTATAGGAGCCGCAGTGACCCTCCTAATTGGTTATTAATGACCCCCTGACGTCGGAGGACAGACTTGTTGGACCCGGCCCGGCGCGAGGAGCCTTCGTCCCCAGAGCAGGAGGGGCGGGGGCGCGGACCGCTCCGAACAGTCCCCTCCGCTGCGCCCGCCCTCCCCGGCCCTTCCTCCCCACCCCCTTCCTCCTCCTCTCCCCGTGGGAAGCGCCGGCAGGGAGAGGAGGGGGCAGGCCAGGCTCGCCCGGGCTCCGGGGACTGGACTGGGCAGTAGGGGACGCCTGGCCTCGGCCCCGCGGGCCCCGGGCTCACCTCCTGTCCCAGGCCGGATCCGCGTTCACCTCCGGGTCCGGCATCACCTCCTCGCTGCTATCCAGCCCCTCCCCGGCCGGCACCGCTTTCCCTTCCTTCCTCCGCCTTGCACGTCCTGGGTCCCCACGCCCCAAGCCGCTTGGTCCCCCCCGGGCCCGCAGGCCAGCTCGGGCCGCGATGGTCCTGCGCAGGCAGCGCTGCCCAAGCCGGCGGTTCGCTTCAAACGGGCCGCGCCCGCCGCCCTGCTAGCTGCGCGCAGCCGGCTGGGAAACTCAGCCCCGGACGCAAGGGGCTGCCGGGGAGGGGCGGCGGCC
>NW_007728543.1:238614-240873 GCF_000696425.1 Galeopterus variegatus | reverse complement strand
GGGCTGGGAAACTCAGCCCCGGACGCAAGGGGCTGCCGGGGCGGGGCGGCGGCCGCCGTCGGGGCTGGGTCCGGCCTGACACGGCGTCTTAGGCGGCCGGGCTCCCAGATCCGGGCTAGGGCGGGGGACGGAAAGGAAGGACCGAAATCCGCACTGGCCGCCAGTTGCTCGGAAAAGGCTTTGCTGCGGGATGCAAAGGGGATCGAAGGGGTCCCCAACCCGTCCCGGGTGGTGGCGGCCACACCCCGCAGCGAACGCGCTCCGAAACCACAGGCGGCCGCGCGACAGGCTGTGGAGCGGGCCCGGCTTGCTCGGGTCTCCGGGCTCCTCGCTGGGGGCCAGGGGGGAAGCCCGCTGCGTCCCGAAACTCCGTCCTTGTCGCCTCCGAGCTGTCTCCTTGTCCTCTCCTGGCCCCCCTCTTCTTCGCCCCCTTCCTCCCTCGCCTCGCCCCACCAGGAGGCTTCTGCGCCTTGGTTCCAGGGCAGCTCGGAGTGCAGCCGAGCCTAGAGCCAAGGCAGGAAGGCCACCGCTTCCCGCGGGCTTTGCCGCCCCCCGGGGTTAGCCCCGAGCCCCCGACGCCAGACCCAGACACACTGGGGGCAAAGAGGGAGACGGGGACAACTCCCCCCCCCTTGCCAAACTCGTCCGCACCTCCCCCGTGGGGCTGCGATGGCAGGTGCCGCTAACGGGCGTGGGTCGGGCTCACAGGTTAGGTCTCCGCTGCACATCAGGGACTCCCCAGGACTTCTCCGGAGAGCGGAGACTTGGGCAGAGGAGGCAGCGCCCTAGTCTCCCCCAAGCGAGACCCTGTCCGAACGCCTCTCGGTAAAGAGCCCCTGCCGGGCTTTCCTAAGCCAGCCTCACGTCTGGCAGCCACGGACCCCAGGCTCCTGCGCCCCCAGTCCCGGGCTGTGGAATCCCGAGCCTGCATCGGGGCGTAGAGGAAGGAAGGCGGTGGCCACCGGCCTTCAGAACCGGAGCCTGGGTCCGCGCGGAGGTGACACCCGGGGGAGGCTGCACCGGACAGAAGGCAGGACCGTCGGGCACGGCGCCAGCAGAGGGCAGAGCTGCGGAGGAGCGAGCGCAGCCCACGGGTTAGGCTCCTGGAACCTCCACCCCGTTCCCGCCGCCGCCGCAGGTCACCCCAGCTCCGCGTGAGGGTTCGCGTCTAGGGGGGCATTCGGAACCCGAGGGTTCCAGGCGGGGGAACCTCACCGGCGCCTAGGCCTGGGCTTCTACGGAGACGAGGTGGAGAGGAGACGGCGCCCCGGTGCTGGAGACTACGTCGGGGAGCGCTGCCAGGAGCTGCCTGCTGCTCCCAAGCGCGGAAAGCTACCCCAGCGCCTCCAGGACACCAAAGCGGGATGAGGACCGCTGTGCGTCCTTGGGACCGCCCTTCTCTCTGGGCCCCAGTTCCCCGGGTGTGCAATGATTTGGGTTGGACTTTGTTAAGGGAGGTTTCTTCCCGACTCGTCTCTCTTTAGGCCCCCGAAAGCCCCGAGGATTTTGCCAATTCCCGGGCCGCACCCCACTGAGAAAAGCCTTCAGGTGTGAGGGTCCCTCCGTCCTGGGGCGCAGCCTTTGGGTCCTGGACCCCAGCTGGGAGTCAGAAGGAGCAAGGACCGAGGGTTTGGACCGCGGACAAAGAACCCCCTTCCTTCCGTCGGGACCCCAAAACCGGGAAGCGGTGCTGGGGGTGGGGCGGCAGCGGAGCCCAGAGCAGCCTCCCAGCGGGTGCGCCCGCGGGCCCCGGGCCTTCCCACGGAGCGCTCGCACTTCGTGCTTCTGGCCTAGCCGCGACAGACCCGGACGCGCGCCCCAGGAAGAGGGGGACCTCGAGGGAGCTCCCAGTCTCAGGGCCCACTGGAGTTGGGGAGCAAGCCCCCTGCGCTTGCATCTCCCACCGTGGAGACTGCAAGGGGGAACATGGCACGTTCCGGGGTTACCCGGAGGACGAACCGTGTGGCTTTCCGCGGGGCCCAGGCGCGGAATGCGCCCACGCTCAGGCCCCCACCCCCCTCGCGCCGACGGCCGCGGCTCGGCGACCTCTTTAATATTCATGGGCGTTAATAGAGAGGCCCCCAGTATATCGGCCCATTGTGGGCGGCTCGTAGGGCTTGAATAGGCCCCGGCCCCCTTTCTTCGGCGCGGCTTCCCGAGGGGCTGGGCGGGGAGTGAATGGCCCCGCTTCCCGCGCCGCGCCCCTCCCCCTGCACGGAGAACATCTTTATCCCCGCGGCCGCCGCCGCCGCCGCCGCC
>NW_007728543.1:220793-237369 GCF_000696425.1 Galeopterus variegatus | reverse complement strand
AGGTGGGGGGCGCGCCGCAGGGACGGTCTCAATAGACGGGACCCGGGGCTGGGCCTGCGCGGGAGACACGGCCTCCCTCCCACACTCACCCCCGCCCGATCTAATTAGCCTTCGATGCCCGAGAGAGACAAAAGCGCGCCCCGGGGAGCCCACGTCGAGCGAGTCGGCGCGGAGCCGGCGCTGCAGCCGGCAGGTGACTGGCACGCGAGTCCCCCGGGCTCCGAGGGCGGGGTGGCCCCTCGCCTGCGCCTCCCGGGCTCCCCGCTTCCCCCACCGCCCATGCCCGGACCCCCAGGTCTGCCGATGCCAGCCCCGGAGGATCAATGCGGCTAGACCGAGCGGAGAGACGCCGGGGGAGGCTCGGACACCAGGAGAGACGCGCCGATGGGGGAGACTGAGGCAGAGAGAGGCCACAGTGGGGAGGATACAGGCGAAAGTCAAAGTCTCAAGTGGAGACACAAAGGGAGAGATGAAGAAAGCAGGGGCAGAGATAGGCAGGGATTCCCAAAGAGCCCGAGGCTTGGGGAGACTTTGGAGAGTTAGAGACAAGGCCGGGAGGGAGTAATGAGGTGCTTCAGACGCCGAAACTGGAGTATGGGGGGAACTGGGGGCACGCGGGAAGCAGGAGGAATGATCCAGAGAGGAGGCTGGGTGGCTGGGGGGACGTGGCCGCCCTCCCTGCCGTCTTTCCCCAGCCCCTCCGGCCTCGGCCCGGACCCTCGCAGCTGCCCGCCCCTGCTGTGGGTCTAGGGCCAGGCACAGGATCCCTCCCCCACCCACTCACACACCCTTCTTCTACCAGAGCCCCTTGTTACCCACCTTCAGCCCTTCAGCCGGTTGGGGGGCTTCCTGCCTCCCAGCCCTACACCTGCTCCAGCCCTCCACCTGCCCCAGCCTTCCACCTGCCCCAGCCCTCCACCTGCCCCAGCCTTCCACCTGCCCCAGCCCTCCACCTGCCCCAGACTCCACCTGGGATATCCTCCCTGCAGTTGCCCCCTAGAGCTGAGACGGGGTTGGGACAGGGAGCGGTGCCCTTGCTCTGCAGCTCCCAGACATCACCTGCTGCCATCCAGACCTTCTCCTGCCTCACAGGGAATCTGGGAGGCTTCTGGTCATTTCTTGGTTCAACAAATATTTATTGAGTGCCTACTGTGTGCCAGGTCCCATACAGGGTCCTGGGGACACCATAGTGACCAGGGCAGATCCAGTCCTAGCCCTCTCAGACCAGCTTCCAGGAGGGTGCAGCCTGGTGGGCCAGAGGTGGTGACAGCCTCTCCTAGGTGGCTTCGAGTCCTCTCTGGGAAGCTCGCTCCGAGGGCTCTTGTCCAAGTGGCTTTGACCTCATCTGTAAAAAGGGAACAAAATCTGTATCCCTCAGAAAGCCCAATGTGCCTGCTAGATGAGAAGCTCACATCTGAGCTACAAAGTCAATGCTGAGATGCTTGTGGCTGTCATTCCCATTACTGTCCCCCCTCCCCCACCAAAGACAACTTGTCTCTCATGTGTGCAGGTCCTTGGGGCCCATCAGGATATGCCCAGGGTCCCAGAGACCTGCAGATGGAGGGCCAAGCCAGGCTCCAGCAGGTACGAGCTAGAAGCCAAGGCATCCACTTCCCCTCTCTGACCCACGGTTTCTTCATCTGCAAAATGCAGATAATAACAGAACCTTCACTGGGAGGGTTGTTGTGAGGAATAAAAGGCATAATGCACAGAAAGCTAATAATAAAAGTTAATAACAAGATAGAGGAAGTACTTGGTATACGGGAAAGATTAGCAACATCATTATATTTAAAAAAAATTCTGTCCTGGGGCCGGCCTGGTGGCGCACTGGATAGTGCCCCGCTTGGGAAGTGCGGCGGCGCTCCCGCCCGAGGGTTCGGATCCCACATACGGACCGGTTCCCGCTCACTGGCTGAGCGAGGCGCGGGAGCAACACCGAGGACTGCGATCCCGTTGCCGGTCCCGGTCCGGTACGGGGGCAACACTGAGGGTTGCGATCCGTTGCCGGACACGGAAAAAGACAAAAAATAAAAATAAAAAATATCAGGCAGCCATGCTTGAAATTTTGGTAAATATGGAGAGTATAAAGGTAGGTACTGAATATCTCCTACAAAGGGACTTTATAAGCAAAACCATATGCTGAGGAAGTTGACCAGGATGCCAAGGAATCTGTGGTCCATGCCTTACAGGTAGTGATTGGAATGAAAGACAACGCCAGTAATAATATAATGTTTGCTAGATACTCAGTAAGTACCAGGTGTTTTTTTAAGTACTTCACATGGATTTTCTTCACCCATCCTCACCCCGACACACTGAGGTTGCTGCTATAATTATCTCCAACTCCCAGCAGGAGAAACCGAGCCACAGGGAAATTCAGTGTCTCAGCCAGGAACACTTCTGGCCCCTAGTGACAGTGGAGCTGACCTCGACGGGCACTGTAGCAAGAGATTTATTTTCTCACACAGAGTGCAGAAGCATGGGTGTCTGGGGGCCTTGTCTCGGCAGCTCAAGGATGAGAGGCCTGAGATTTCCTCTGTTCTCATGGGCACAAGATGGCTGCTGTGGCCTTGCCATCACTTTCAAGGCAGGAAGGAGAAAGGGGCAGAGCTTCATTGACATGCCCGTGGTCATGCACAGAGAGCAAAGAGCAGAGCTGGAACTACATCCAGGCAGCCTGACTCCAGGGCATGGGTCTTAACCATGCCTGGCAGGTAGGGCTGCCCAGGCCAGAGGAGCTATGACTTAGGGGGATACATGCACCCTCTGCCAACCCCGGGAGGCCGTTCCAGTGGGCAGGAGAGCCGCTTTCGTTTACTGCGGAGGAACTAGGCACGAGGTGTGCAGAGATGAACTCTGTGATCCCTTCTGACCTGTCTCGGGACCTGAGGGCAGGGACCTTGTCTGAATCTTCCCTGGTGTTGAGGGCCAGCACCAGGGCCTGGCACACAGTGGGTGTTCAGCCAATGAATGAATGAATGACAGGTGAACGGTGGTGGCATGAACGGGCTCTGGAGAGACAGTGAGGCGTCTGGTTTCGCCTACCTCCTCTGGGTGGCATGAGGAATCCTCTGCCTCCCAGCAAGGTGGTTCCATAATTCTGGAAAGTGCGGCACCTGCTAGCACAGCCATTGCTCCAGATCCTCAGAACAGAGGCCCAGCCAGGATGTGGGAAGAACTGTTGAGGCCCAGGGACAAGTGCTCCAACATGAGCAGAACCAGGCCTGAGCCAGAGAGACCCGCCACAGTGCCTGCTCGAGGCCCTACTTTCTCTCCGCATCTCCTCAACCAGGGCCTGAGATCCCCAGGCCTCTGCCGCCAGCCTCTATCCCGTCCCCACTGCCAGATGCCCCTCCCAGAGCACCTTCCTCATCGCTGCCCCAGCTCCAAACCCATCACCAGCACCGAGGATAAAGCAGCCATGGCCCCTGCTGTCTGAGAGCTGCTTTCGCTCCCGTGCTGAGCGCTGGGTGGAGGACACGCACATGAGACTGTAGACAACTCTTAGCAACTCCGTGGGATGTGTCTCAACGTTCAACCCATTTTACAGAGGAGAAAACTGAGGCTTAGCGAGAGTCATGAGTGCCTTCTAAGTCTGTGCCCTTCCCTCTCTCATGCCCTCTTTGCCTTTACTGGCTCTCTCCAGCCCAAAGAATGAGACTCTGGGAGTGGTGTCTTCGTATCACTGTGCCCCCATCCAAGTCCAGTGCTCACAACTGTTGAGGCATCAGAAAATGTGTGTTAAACTGGCCTGGATGGAGATTTTCAATTTTAGATTCACTTTTTCCCCTTTACTCTCTCCTACCTCCCCTCTCCTCTCTCTGTCTGGAGTCAGGCCTTGGGCAATCAGGGAAGACAGACTTATTTGAAGGCCAGTTAAATTAGTTGTACTTACAGTGACAAGGAAATATGCTGCTCTGAATGTACAGTAAGCCTCAAGCTGTATTTATTCTTTTTTTTTTTTTTTGTCTTTTTTCTGTGTCCGGCAACGGATCGCAACCCTCAGTGTTGCCCCCATACTGGACCGGGGACCGGCAATGGGATCGCAACCCTCGGCACTGCTCCCGCGCCTCGCTCAGCCAGTGAGCGGGAACCGGTCCGTATGTGGGATCCGAACCCTCGGGCGGGAGCGCCGCCGCGCTTCCCAAGCAGCGCACTATCCAGTGCGCCACCGGGCTGGCCCAAGCTGTATTTATTCTGGAGACTTCTAGACACTCCAGACTCTCAGTTCACCATTTACTTATTTTAATTATGCAAATGATTTAGGCATCCCCACAATGTGCCAGGCTGGAGCTGGAGCTTGGGGGCATCGGGCAAGGGCGAGTCATGCCTGGCAACTGCAGCCCAGCCCTGGCAGTTTCTGTCCCTGGAGACTTTAGTTGCAGGTGAATTAGTGCAGCCAGCACCTACTGAAGACTTGCGCTGTGTGGCCCTGTCCAAGCACTGAGAGGTCAAAGGGGATCCACTTGGTTTCCCTCCCTGAGGTGCTGATGTTCCTGAGCAGGCTGGGCGCCTCCACAGTGCCCAGGCTGTGCTGAGAGATGCTAGTCAGAGTCTTAGAATTCTTCCTGATGGCATTCCAAGGAGAAAAGCGTCTCATCCCCAACATAATTGCACTTCAGGGGGACGGAATGTCCTCTTGTTCTGCACAGCTCTCTCAAAGGGGTACTTAGAGCCACTGGCACACTGTGTCCCACTCTGTGGCTCCCACCATGGAGTGGAGAACTACACTTTCACATCCCCAGATTTGGGGGGAGGTGGGTTTCAAATGCATGTTGAGCAGTGAAATCTTATGAAGGAATCTAATTTAGAACACAGATGTAGTAGGACTTCTAGTTTCAGCTCCGACATGTAAAGAACTTGGAAGACTCTAGGGCTGGCCCATGGCTCACCAAGGCCACGGGTTCGGATCCTATACAGGGATGGCCGGTTGGCTCACTTGGGAGAGCGTGGTGCTGACAACACCAAGTCAAGGGTTAAGATCCCCTTACCGGTCATCTTTAAAAACAAACAAACAAAAGAACTTGAAAGACTCTTGTCCTTACAACAAGAAAAAAGATGGACAAGCTGAAAATTAACGACTTTTCTTGAGCCCATCAGAGGACTGAGTTTGCAGGGCAGATGACCTCCTGAGATCGGGAGAGACAGGGGAATCTGGAGAGTCACAGGGACAAAGGCTGACCTGGACTGGACGTCACTGGAGCCACAGACGGGTGGGACACTGAAACAATAATTTTGACAAATTGTTGGAGGCCGAGTGTGGACTGGCATCAGAGTGAGGAAGTCCTGTGGTCACCGGTCTAGGGGTCTCTATGCTTTCATGGGTTTCCCTCCAGGAACTCCACCAGGTCTGATCTGAGAAAGATCCCTGCAAGCTCTGGCAGGGGAAGGGGTAGAGAGTCCTTGTGAAGCACACCCAGAGCCCAGGCTCCTCCCCCGGGGAAAAGACTTTGTCACAGCCTATGCCAGCTGGGAGAAGGGACTTCCTTTCCCACTAGCTCCTCCAGCCTTCCTGTCTCACCTAAGGGAGAAAACAAAGATAGTCCACAGGGGCCAGGATTCAAGGAATTAGATTGGGAAGGAACTCCGAAGCCAGAGAAGGGAGTGTGTGTGCGCGTGTGTGTGTGTGTGTGTGTGCGCATGAGTGCGCATGTGCATGCGTGGGGGGGAGGGGAGTGACGCCCCTGCAGGGACTCTTGTGAAGGCCACAGCCCCAAGACCCAGGCCCACAAAGGATGCCATTTCATCAGAATGTCATGACGGAACGCTCCCCGTCTCCACACCTTACACCAGCCGGGCAGGGCTGCAGTGTCATCACAGATATGACACAGATGCTGCAGTTATCAGATGGGGGATTAAAAATAACTATGATTAATACGTTAAAGGCTCTAATAGCAAAAGGGGGCAGCGTGCAAGAACAGATGGATAATGTAAGCAGAGAGATGGGAACTAAGAATCAACAGGAAATGCAGAAATCAAAACCACTGTCACAGGCCTGAAGGCTGCCTTTGGGGCGGGCTCATCAGTAGACTGGACCCTGCTGGGGAAGGAATCTGTGAGCGGGAAGACGGGTCAATAGAAACTTTTGTACCGGCCAGCCCTTCCCCCCACCCCAAAGAAACTTCCAAAACTGAAGGGCAAAGAGAAAAAAAGAATGAAAGAAACAGAACAGTATATCCAAGAACTGGGATACTCTCAAAAGTTATAACATCTGCGTACTTGGAATATCAGAAGGTGAAAGAGGGACAGAGCAGAAGAAATGTTCGAAGTCATGGTAGCTGAGAACTTTCAAACATCGCCAGGCAGCGAACCACAGGTCTCGGAGGCTTAGAGAGCACCAGGCAGAAGAAATAGCAAACAAGAGAAAAACGAAATAAAACACACACCAAGCCAGACCAGATCAAAGCAAAAACGAAGGCAGCACACACAACCACCCCCGGGCACAACATGCTCAGACCGCAGAAAACCGACGAGAACAGACACAGCTGGCATCGGAAGAGCGGTACATTTGTTACTTCACGTTTACAACCAGTGGCGACGACGAGGCTGCTTGTCGCCCCAGCACCCGAGTGACTTCTGAATCAGCTGTACAGTTTGGGTGTGATCCCAACTCAGACAAATACGCAGTTGTCAATGACAAACGTTTTTGAACTACTAACCTGTTGTCTTAAATACTCTTTAATGAAACTGATTCAGAAGATTCAAAGAGAAGGGGTAAGAGGAATCTTTTGTTTCAAAGTTGAATTGCTAACTAAGCATTGCCCGACATAGGCAAGTCTCTCTCCCTGCTAGACAAGCTCTGGGAGGGAGAAGTGGCTTTGTCCTGTCCACCCAGGGCTGAGCACGGTGCCCCGAATATGGCTAGTGCTTCAGCAGAATTGGTTGTGGGTTTTAACTGCATGGTGACCACGGGCCATGGTGAGATGATTTGCTTGCTGGAGCCCTGCCTGGCATCTAACTGAGCGTGAAATTCAGTCATAAACTGAGAAATGAACTTTTTGGTGCAATTTTGCCAAAGCAGATGCCTGCAGGCTGAATTCAAAGACTGGTACAGAGTAGGAATGGGCCTCATGGGCAGCGTGCACAGTGAGGGCTTACTCCCACAGAAATGAGTTAAACTAATAGCGTGAGATATTCAGTGGGTTAGAAATGGTACAAATTACAGACCAATCATTCTCATAAACGTACATGCAATGATCCTAAAAAAAAAATATTAGCAAATCCAACCAATTATCTGTATAAAGAGGGTAGACAACACTACATCATGAACAGTATGAGGTTTATTCTAGGAATGCAAGGCTGGTTTAACATTTGAACATCAATCAATGCAAGCCACGGTGTTAAAGTGAACAGGCAGAGAAATGATAGGGTGATTTCCATAGATGCAGAAAAAGCGTGTGAAACCTTCAGCCCTCATTCATGATAAAACTCTTGGCAGACTAGAAACAGCAGAGAATTCCCTTATCTGTTAAAAGGTACGTACAACAAACATACAGCAAGCTAATCATGGTGAGTTGCTGAAAGCAGTCCTCAGAGACGGCAAGCAAAACCAGGATGCCCCCTCTCACTACTTTCAATCAAAAATATACAGGAGGTCTTGGCCAGTGCCATCAAGCAATAAAAAGAAACAAATGGCATAAGGACTGGGAAGGAAGAAAGTAACACCACCATTACTCATAAATGACATGATTGTTGGGAAGATAGAAAATCCAAAAGAATCTACGAGCTATTAGAATTAACAAGTCAGTTAAAGCAAGGTCATTCGAATCAAGGTCAACATGTAAAAATAAATTATATTTCTATAACTAGCAACAAAGAAATAAAAAACAAAATTTAAAAAATGATACCATTTTCAGTAACAGCAAACATCAAAACTCCAAGAACAAATGGAACCAAACATGTATAAGCCCTCTAGACTGAAAAGTCCTGAAATTATAGAGAGAAATCAAAGAACTAAATAAAGGAAGGGGTATGTAGTGGATTGAGTTATGACCCCCAAAATTCCCTGAAGCTTGAATTGTGTCCTGCAAGTTTTATGTATTAGAAACTTAGCTCCCACTGTGACTGTTAAGAAGGTGGGAAATCCTATTAGGGTCATTGGAAGGTGGAGCCTTGAAGAGGTGATTGGATTGTAGGACCCTGCAGTCGTAAATGCATTAAAAATGGTGGTGAGGGGTGTGGTTCTGAGCTTTCAAAGAAGAGGAGAGTCTGTCTTTCTCTCTGGTCTCTCTGCTTCCACCATCTTGCAATGTGAGACCCCTGGGTCACTGTCACCACCACCAGATGGACTTCGGACTTTCCAGCCTCAGAAACTGTAAGCAATAAATGTAGATTTTCTTTATAAATCACCCAGTTTCATGCGTTTTGTTATAAGCAACAAAAATGGACTAATACAGGGTACACAGTCATGGACTGGAAAACTCAATATTGCTAGGTTTTGAATTCTTCCCAATTGATCTATAGATTCAATGCAATTCCAATCAAAATCCTTGCAAGTTTTAATTTTTTTTTTCTTTTTTTGTGGCGGTTGGGGGATTGATGAGCTGATTCTAAAATTTACATAGAAGTGCAAAGGGCTGAGAGTAGCCAAGGCGATCTTGGAGAATGACAAAGGCAAGGGTATCGTGACTAAGACAGTGTGTTGGGTTGGCACAAGGACAGATTGATAAAATGGAAAAGCAGCGTGGAATGTACTTGAGAGCACAGCGTTTTAAAAAACATTATAACTAAAAATGTTTAAATACATTAAAACTTAATATATTTTTTTGAAATTTGAATCAAGCAACTGTGGAACCCTTGACCCCAGCCTATCACAATTTGGAAACCATTGATGTGGTCCGATCCCAAGTAAGGGAAACTGAGATCACGAGACGTGACCTGTGCAAGCCTCACAGCAACCAGCTGTCCAACTTGGAAACGAAAGCCAGGTCTCTGGGCTTCCTGATTGTTCTTTCCCCTTGAGTGAAGAAGAGTCGGGGTTGGGGCAGAACCTTTCAAATAAACAGACAGGTGACCTCACAAGATGCTATCAATCCCGAGGACAAAGCCATCATCCGTTTCCTGTCTTCACCCAGTCTTTGTTGTCCTCTTTGTCACAAACACAGAGCAGCAGCCTAGAGCACCTGACTGCACCCCAGTGAATAGAAGGTGCACGGACTCCTGGGGCTTGCTGTGAACTCGGCAGGATGGCTGTCAGTGAGTGACAGCTGGGACAGTTGGAGGGCGCAGGTCCCTGGTCAGGGGCCAAGACACCTGCTTCTCAGGGCAGTCAAGATTAGAGAATCGGATGCAAGAGGGAGAGACCCAAAGGGTCACAGACTCCTCTTCAATGTGCTTGAAATAGGGCTTCCGTAAATGTCATCGTGGTGGGAGCTGAGCAGCCTTGATCCACCCAACCATGGGTCCAAGTCGTCACCCAACCATCTGTCACATACACTGTGTGTTGGGTTCTGGCTTCTCCCCGAGTTGCCTCTCTTGTCCCTGGGGGTTGTCATTTTCCAGTGGCTTAGCTGCCATGACTCCAGGGGATGGATGAACTGGCCCTGGGGTCATGGGGTCCTGGGGAGCCCAGGAGAGCCCAGGGGAAGCTGGTGGGGCAGTGCTGAGGCTGGCATGTTTTCCTGACCACACAGTCTGTGGGTGCCTCTCACAGTGGAGCAGAAAAACCTGCCAAAGCAGTCAGAAGGCCTGGACCCAATCATTACTATTAGCCGCCATTTTTTGAGTGCTCATTGTGAACTAGGTGTCAAGTGCTTTACACGTGTGTCACTGAATCCCACCTCAGCCCCCAAACAGGTAGCTATGATCCCCACACCTTGCGTGAGGAAACATGAGGGAACAGGAGGTTGGGTCACATAGGTGTTGAGGGGTGGAGACAGGACTCAAAACCAAGTCTGAGCATCATACATTTCCACCTGACAGTCTGCTGGCCCCACTAGAGCCAGGTTAGGGGTCCCTTGCATACGGGGCCATTTCTGTCCATCTGTGGAGTGGTGGAGTGGCTGGTTTTGCAGTGAGACCAAGGTCTGAGCCTGGCTTTTCCACCTTCACGCCCGTGGTCTGACTCTGGCAAGAACCTATTCCAACCTGTTTCCTCATCTCTCAGATGGGATAGTGGGGCTGGCTGGTTCGCTCAGTTGGATGGAGCTCAGCCTTATAGCACCAAGGTCACGGGTTTGGATGCTCGCGTCAGCCAGCCCCACCCCCGCAGAAAACAAATAAAAATAAAATGGGTTGAGAACAACCTTTTCCTTAAGGGAAAGTAAGATCTTATAGAGGATCCTCGTTTGTGGTAGTGACATTGTCAAAGTCCCCACGAACCCTCAATCAGCAAATACTGGACCCTCGCTCCCGAGGGGCACACAGGCCAGCGCTGAACAGTCAATACATAACCTTGTTTTATGTGCATTTCTGTTTCAAGACCACCTACTTACTGTATGTTCATTCATTAGCATCATGCTTGCAGGCCTGAATGACGTCCCTCTGACACAGGGACTGTCTCTGTAGGGCATGACACCGCCTTCTCGCACTCAGGAACACCAGACGGAGCTTCAGCAGTGTTTGGGGGCCATTTTAAATAGCGAAACCACCAACCAAAGCACAAAAACGTGACAGACGTGGCCTAAGTAGACTGCGAAGACACTTGTTCACAGTGTGAGCTGACACAAGAAGGCAGAGCGTCGCCTTCCTCCATCTGAGCCCTGGGTGGCGGGGTGCGCATTGGGTAAATCACATTTTTTTTTTTTTTTGCCATGAATGGCCACAAAAGCACCACCATTATTGATTCTGGGGTTGCAGATACATTTTAGGAAGTAGGTGAATTTGCAAATATGGAATTGAAAATGCTGATGCACTTCCAGAGCTCGGCCCATGGCTGGAGCTTAACACTAACTTTTAAGGCCGTTTCACCATCGCATCAACTATCTCACTTGGTGGCGACTGCAAAAGACCATGAGTCCCCTGCGGGCAGCAGTCACTCCCTCCCCGGAAGCCCCAGATGAAATGCAGCATAGAACCTGGCCCAGAACGGCCCTTATGTACTTGTGTGAATGAGGGCAGGCCACTTAGTCTGTGACTCTGAGCCTTCTGTAAATTGGGGAGGAGTCCTGTCTACCTCCCAGGGTGTGGAGACCACCATCAAAGGAGATGCCCGGGAAGGGCCAGAACTCCCTTGGTAGATGCTACAGAAAGGCCCTGAAGATAAGGGACAGCAAAGATGACCATTGTGTCAAGCGTGGTGGGGGCTGCCTTCACTTCCCCTTCCACCCCACACAAGACACCGACCCAGGGCCTGCAGCCCCCTGCGGAATTGAGCTTCAAGCCGCTTTCTGGCCATCAATCTCTAAGAATCTATCAGGACCATCTGCATTAGCCCATCTTAAAAAACCCCAGCTGGGCCCCGCAGACCAGAAGCGGGGCTTGGGAGCAGTGGTGCTGCGGCCAGCTAGGAGCTGCTGCGGCCCCGTGGTGTCCAGTGCCCTCTTGGGCCTGGCGCTGCAACACACCAGCTGTGCACCAGCCAGCCCTGCTGTGGGGGTTGTGGGGCATCGCTGGTGATCACCACCTGAGAGGAACTTCGGAGACACAGTGTCTCCTTCCTGATGAGAGGCCAGGGTATCGAGGGAGGCATGTTGGCTAGAAAACATCCAGCCCCCAGTCCAAACTTTTGGGTGGGGTTGGGATCAGCTCAGTAAGGTCCTTGATGAAGGCTGAACTTGGGCAGCTGGCAGAGGCCAAGTCTGCACATGTGGTGGAAGGTGGGGGGTGGTGCAAGCATTCACGAGACAGACTGGGCACCCGCCCACCCCCGCCTTCCCAAACACACAGACTGCCCTTTCAGTGATGACCATGCAGCTTTCTTAATGGAACACAATCGCTGAACTTGGTACATTTCAAGCACTTTAGCCTTCAGGACACCAGACTGCTGATGAAAACCATCTTCCGTGGGCGCCATGTTAATGAGAGGCCAAATTTCATATGCTTGCAAACTTTCCCCCCGCCTCCTGCTGTACTGCATCCCCCTCCTCCCCAATAAAAGATTGCATCAGAGAGAAAGAGAGATTTCCATAATTTATAGTATGGGCATTTCACTGGGGACAAGTGCTAATCTGTACTTACCGATACATTTAAGAAAATGCATCCTCCCGCAAGCCTGCACCATTTATGACTCTTGGCACAAACCGCAATGCTCAGTCTTCAATTAAGGGACACCTTAGGGTTCATTATCACACAATCGCTCCCTGAGAACCATGCCAAATGCTGTTTTGGCACAGAGCTGGGAAGATGAATTAGAAGGAAGTCTTCTCTGTAATGCCCTCTCCCTAACTCCCATTACCGTCCTCAGCGTTTATATCCTCATCTTGCTCGGCCCCACCCCCTTCTTTCCAAGTGGCTTTTACTATTCAATTTCTCAACGTCAAACTCGATTCTCTAGAGGTGTAGTTAGAGATGCCACATCTCCTTTCTGTCTTCCGGCTCTCAACAGGCCTCGGAATGGCTGCAGATGGGCTGCTTTCCACATCCTTTTTTGGCCTAAAGGAGCCACAGATGCTTCCCCCCCTCCTCTTAGAGCTTGGGGTAAAGAGGAGGGATCAGAATTGGAAACGCACAGACGAGTATGAGCAGTAAGGAGGGTTCTGATCAGGATCGAAACAGGACCGAGCAGTGCCTCACACATAAGGACTCAAGGCAGAGCATGTTTAGACATCGCAGCAGACAATGTTCAAGTCAGCTGCTCCCATCAATGGGAAAGGAAAGCCGGGGGGAAGGAAAAGAAGTTGAAGGTGAATCTGTCCCCCAGTATCCCCGCAGTGCAGGTCCCGCACTGCCGTTGCACCCTCTGTGACTTAAACCTATGGGGAAGGACATTCCTGTTTTGCTTCCTTAATGAAAACAAAATGAGCATATTTGCTGGCACTTTCCATCTTTCCCAGTAATCCAGTGTCCAAGAGTGGGCGTGGGGTTGAGAGAATAAATACCACCCCCGAGAGCTGCAGGTGAGTGCTGGGGACAGGGCGGAGAGGCCACAGGCAGCAGCAGCCAGAGAAACATGTACCAAGAAGCCAAGACCAGCCAAAAAAGTCCAGGCCTAATTTCTGAGGCGAGCGTGGGTGGCAGGCAGGGGACGGGGGAGAGGGCGCCGACGGCCGGGCGCACACCAGCACCTCTGCGCACCGACTCCACTTCCCGCCTTCTCAGAGTCACACTGCTCAGAGACGCTTAGCTGTGACAGTGAAGAGGGGCTGATGGTAACCACGGCTCTCAAGTCAAACTGTCAAATTATACAAAGCCATTAAAATAAAATGAGCTTAATGAAGTAGCGAGACACCGGGCTGTGCACTAACCGCGCTGCCGTCCGCACGAGCAGCGGCCAGGGCTGCCCGGTCCTGTCTCTCCTCTCGGGTGGCAGCGGGCAGGGCAGGGCAGGTCAGGGCAGGGCGGGAGCAGCAGCACACAGACTAAAAATACTTCGCCCACAAGACGTCTTGTGGAAATTTTATTATATAGAGTGTAAAATGAATTGTCAGTCAAATAAAATGAACATTTTTTAAAAAAACATGCATAACATTTTCCAATTGCCTTTTTAATAGTTAGACATTTCAAGCATTATAAGGAAAATAAGAAGAAAAAGCCAGAAACTGTAACGTCAGTACATTTCAAACGGAATGTCCCTCAGGTCAATTAAAAATGCAAGAAAAAATAGCTTCAATTCCGTTTTTTTTCCTTTAAAAATACATGTTATCTGTACAAGATACACTACAGTAAACATCGGAAATCATATTATCCCTTTTATTAAATCAAAATTATTTAATTCATTCTGTGGTTAATACTAGATTTATTTATTCATCTAGTTAATTTGACAAATATTAAGAAAATATTTAAAAGAAAAAGCAAAAAACACCTTGGAATTAAAAAATAGTTACTACATTTTTATATGGTTTAATGTTCCACAGTGTTTGTTAAAAGTTAAATTGAATTTTTTAATATTAAAAATAACACTATTTATATTTCAGAGAATAGAGAAAGGTTTTTTGTTTTGTTTTTAAAACAAGCTTGGAGGTCTTAGATATACAATTGCAGCCAGTAATGGAGACATGAAGAAAAGTAGGCTAAACACATGAACACATTTTTATATTACCCCTTTAGAACTCTAGAAATTATACAAACCCTATAAAATGTCCCCCCCATCCCCGCTGGACAGCAATACAATTATCTGTCTCAATCAGAATTCACATAATTAATTACAATACATAATAGTTCAGTTTTTTTAAAAAATGCAATAAAACCAGACAGCCAAGATACAAGAAATTAGAAGTAAAACATTTAATGAATTTACACATTAAAGAATATTTAAATACTGTTTAAAATTTTTTTTAAAGAATTTGTTACATACCACCTAAGACTTCCAAGCCACTTTCTGTTGCAACAGAAAAAACCGTAAATAAAAAGACACGAAAACAAAACAAAACAAAACAAAAAACACGATGTTGAAATGTCACTGCTCTGAGGCACATTCTGGTGCCTGAATTTGCAGGTATTGCTCCAAAAAGAATCCCAGAGCTTACACGTTTGAAATAACAAACAAAAATAATGAAACAAAATTATAAGCAATTTTTAGTAACTAATTTTCCCAATTTTTAGAAAAATTGTTAATCTAAATATAGTGTTTCACAGAACAAAACAAATGTTCTTCATCAAAAGGTTTGCAAATCTAAAAACCTCTGTTACAAATAGGTTTTCTTTCACAACAATTTCGAGGGGAAAACCAGGCACGAGGACGTTGTCTACTGCTCCTGTGGGAGGAAGGGGCAGAGTTAGCCTGCGACAGGAAATCCTCAAGTCCGTGTGTCAGGGGAGCTGACAGGTCACCCTCTCCCCTTCGGCTCCGTGACAGGCGCCGACACACGAACAAGCCCGTGTCCAAGCACTCCCCTGGGGCCTCACATCATGGGGCCTGGCCTGGACAAAACCTCTCCTGAAGGGGAGGTCCCGGGGCTTCTCTCTCTGCAGGGGACATCGGGCGGCGCGTGAGGACTGTTTCTCCTCGGTCACCACCAGCCCTGACACCTGTTTCCCCAGGCCTGGGCACAGGCAGCCAGTGGGGCAGTGAGATGCTCAAGCAGGTTGGAGTCCAGGGCCAGGGGCAACTGGCTCGCTGTCTGTGGGGACCTGACCGGCATCAGGTCACCTGAAATATGCCCTGTGGGAGCACGTGGCCCTCTTCCCTACTTTAATAAGAAATCTGGTTTTGGCCTGACTGGACAGAGCCCTCCAGGTTCCTGTGCAGCTGGTGCCCCGCCCGCCCTCAGGCAGGACTCGTGCCCCTGCTGTCCCTTCTCGCTGCTGACTGGGGTGAGGCGGGCAGCCCGCCCAGACCTGCCTCAGCAAGAACAGCAACTGCAGCGTGCCCCGCGTCCCTACTCGCAGTACCAGATTTTGCCAGAATCTTCTAAGCCCGGCACTCTCACAGTAAGGGAAACTGAGGCTCGGAGGCAGGAAGTACAGTTCAGCACTGAGGACTGGGGCCTGGATTTGAGAGAAGACCAGGCACTTCCTCGTCCGGGCTGCCCAACCAACTCTCCTCCCCACTTGACCCCAACCCTTTCTCTCTGGAGCCAAGAGGGGGACCAGGTGACAGCAGCAGGGTGCTCAGTAGACAGCAGCCATGCTGAGGAGCCCTAGGGCCGGTGCTGCTGCTCCACAGCCCAGTGCTCTTACTGGGGACCAGGCCAACCTTCTCCCAGGAGGCTGGGAGAAGGGTTAGGGCTGGACTGGGAAGCGGCAGCAGTGCTGGGGATGGGCTACAGACCTGGCTGTGGGCCTGCGCCTGCCCTAGTGTCTGCCCGTAGAAAGCGACCTGCTGTCTGTAATACTCCGCCCAGGCCATTGTGTAGTCTGGCGGGGAGCTGGCCTGAGGAGCGGCACTGGCGGCATGACCTGGTTGACAAAGGACGAAACACAGGTTAACAGGCGTGGGGACGCACTGGGGGCCCCTCCCTCCCTCTGGCCGGCTGGAAGGCTGGTACTCGGGGAGCTGCTGTAATGCTGTGCAGTTTGGTGCTGCAGAAGTGCTCGCTTTCTGCTCACTACAAAAAGTGCTGTCAGCCTTTTGTTGCCTGGTCCCTGCTATGCCCTATGTGAACACAAATCTTCATGTCTGTTTTCTCTTTTTTTTTTTTTGGCCTCTGGAGATCGAACCTTTGACCTTGGTGTTATCAGCACTGTGCTCTAACCAACTGAGTAAAGCGGCCAGCCCCCATGTTTTTCTTTTTTTATGGCTGTCCAGTACAGAGAACCGAGCCCTTAACCTCAGTGTTACTGTCTTCTCTCTATAGATGCACTTTCTATACATCTGCCTACCTACCCCATCAGCTTCCAGTGCTGGACAAGAGAGAGAGAAAGAGAGAGACAGAGAGAATGAACAGGAGTGCCCAGCTTGGGTGCCTGTGCAGGGTATCTAAATCCTGTGGAAAGTTTGAAACACAGGCCCATGTGTGTCTGGGAATCTGGATTTGGGAGGTCTGCAGAGGACTGGGCATCTGAAGCTTCAGCAGGCTCCTCCTCCCTTCCCCCCCCCCCC
>NW_007728543.1:208884-219793 GCF_000696425.1 Galeopterus variegatus | reverse complement strand
GGGAGCGCCGCCGCGCTTCCCAAGCAGCGCACTATCCAGTGCGCCACCGGGCTGGCCCAAGCTGTATTTATTCTGGAGACTTCTAGACACTCCAGACTCTCAGTTCACCATTTACTTATTTTAATTATGCAAATGATTTAGGCATCCCCACAATGTGCCAGGCTGGAGCTGGAGCTTGGGGGCATCGGGCAAGGGCGAGTCATGCCTGGCAACTGCAGCCCAGCCCTGGCAGTTTCTGTCCCTGGAGACTTTAGTTGCAGGTGAATTAGTGCAGCCAGCACCTACTGAAGACTTGCGCTGTGTGGCCCTGTCCAAGCACTGAGAGGTCAAAGGGGATCCACTTGGTTTCCCTCCCTGAGGTGCTGATGTTCCTGAGCAGGCTGGGCGCCTCCACAGTGCCCAGGCTGTGCTGAGAGATGCTAGTCAGAGTCTTAGAATTCTTCCTGATGGCATTCCAAGGAGAAAAGCGTCTCATCCCCAACATAATTGCACTTCAGGGGGACGGAATGTCCTCTTGTTCTGCACAGCTCTCTCAAAGGGGTACTTAGAGCCACTGGCACACTGTGTCCCACTCTGTGGCTCCCACCATGGAGTGGAGAACTACACTTTCACATCCCCAGATTTGGGGGGAGGTGGGTTTCAAATGCATGTTGAGCAGTGAAATCTTATGAAGGAATCTAATTTAGAACACAGATGTAGTAGGACTTCTAGTTTCAGCTCCGACATGTAAAGAACTTGGAAGACTCTAGGGCTGGCCCATGGCTCACCAAGGCCACGGGTTCGGATCCTATACAGGGATGGCCGGTTGGCTCACTTGGGAGAGCGTGGTGCTGACAACACCAAGTCAAGGGTTAAGATCCCCTTACCGGTCATCTTTAAAAACAAACAAACAAAAGAACTTGAAAGACTCTTGTCCTTACAACAAGAAAAAAGATGGACAAGCTGAAAATTAACGACTTTTCTTGAGCCCATCAGAGGACTGAGTTTGCAGGGCAGATGACCTCCTGAGATCGGGAGAGACAGGGGAATCTGGAGAGTCACAGGGACAAAGGCTGACCTGGACTGGACGTCACTGGAGCCACAGACGGGTGGGACACTGAAACAATAATTTTGACAAATTGTTGGAGGCCGAGTGTGGACTGGCATCAGAGTGAGGAAGTCCTGTGGTCACCGGTCTAGGGGTCTCTATGCTTTCATGGGTTTCCCTCCAGGAACTCCACCAGGTCTGATCTGAGAAAGATCCCTGCAAGCTCTGGCAGGGGAAGGGGTAGAGAGTCCTTGTGAAGCACACCCAGAGCCCAGGCTCCTCCCCCGGGGAAAAGACTTTGTCACAGCCTATGCCAGCTGGGAGAAGGGACTTCCTTTCCCACTAGCTCCTCCAGCCTTCCTGTCTCACCTAAGGGAGAAAACAAAGATAGTCCACAGGGGCCAGGATTCAAGGAATTAGATTGGGAAGGAACTCCGAAGCCAGAGAAGGGAGTGTGTGTGCGCGTGTGTGTGTGTGTGTGTGTGCGCATGAGTGCGCATGTGCATGCGTGGGGGGGAGGGGAGTGACGCCCCTGCAGGGACTCTTGTGAAGGCCACAGCCCCAAGACCCAGGCCCACAAAGGATGCCATTTCATCAGAATGTCATGACGGAACGCTCCCCGTCTCCACACCTTACACCAGCCGGGCAGGGCTGCAGTGTCATCACAGATATGACACAGATGCTGCAGTTATCAGATGGGGGATTAAAAATAACTATGATTAATACGTTAAAGGCTCTAATAGCAAAAGGGGGCAGCGTGCAAGAACAGATGGATAATGTAAGCAGAGAGATGGGAACTAAGAATCAACAGGAAATGCAGAAATCAAAACCACTGTCACAGGCCTGAAGGCTGCCTTTGGGGCGGGCTCATCAGTAGACTGGACCCTGCTGGGGAAGGAATCTGTGAGCGGGAAGACGGGTCAATAGAAACTTTTGTACCGGCCAGCCCTTCCCCCCACCCCAAAGAAACTTCCAAAACTGAAGGGCAAAGAGAAAAAAAGAATGAAAGAAACAGAACAGTATATCCAAGAACTGGGATACTCTCAAAAGTTATAACATCTGCGTACTTGGAATATCAGAAGGTGAAAGAGGGACAGAGCAGAAGAAATGTTCGAAGTCATGGTAGCTGAGAACTTTCAAACATCGCCAGGCAGCGAACCACAGGTCTCGGAGGCTTAGAGAGCACCAGGCAGAAGAAATAGCAAACAAGAGAAAAACGAAATAAAACACACACCAAGCCAGACCAGATCAAAGCAAAAACGAAGGCAGCACACACAACCACCCCCGGGCACAACATGCTCAGACCGCAGAAAACCGACGAGAACAGACACAGCTGGCATCGGAAGAGCGGTACATTTGTTACTTCACGTTTACAACCAGTGGCGACGACGAGGCTGCTTGTCGCCCCAGCACCCGAGTGACTTCTGAATCAGCTGTACAGTTTGGGTGTGATCCCAACTCAGACAAATACGCAGTTGTCAATGACAAACGTTTTTGAACTACTAACCTGTTGTCTTAAATACTCTTTAATGAAACTGATTCAGAAGATTCAAAGAGAAGGGGTAAGAGGAATCTTTTGTTTCAAAGTTGAATTGCTAACTAAGCATTGCCCGACATAGGCAAGTCTCTCTCCCTGCTAGACAAGCTCTGGGAGGGAGAAGTGGCTTTGTCCTGTCCACCCAGGGCTGAGCACGGTGCCCCGAATATGGCTAGTGCTTCAGCAGAATTGGTTGTGGGTTTTAACTGCATGGTGACCACGGGCCATGGTGAGATGATTTGCTTGCTGGAGCCCTGCCTGGCATCTAACTGAGCGTGAAATTCAGTCATAAACTGAGAAATGAACTTTTTGGTGCAATTTTGCCAAAGCAGATGCCTGCAGGCTGAATTCAAAGACTGGTACAGAGTAGGAATGGGCCTCATGGGCAGCGTGCACAGTGAGGGCTTACTCCCACAGAAATGAGTTAAACTAATAGCGTGAGATATTCAGTGGGTTAGAAATGGTACAAATTACAGACCAATCATTCTCATAAACGTACATGCAATGATCCTAAAAAAAAAATATTAGCAAATCCAACCAATTATCTGTATAAAGAGGGTAGACAACACTACATCATGAACAGTATGAGGTTTATTCTAGGAATGCAAGGCTGGTTTAACATTTGAACATCAATCAATGCAAGCCACGGTGTTAAAGTGAACAGGCAGAGAAATGATAGGGTGATTTCCATAGATGCAGAAAAAGCGTGTGAAACCTTCAGCCCTCATTCATGATAAAACTCTTGGCAGACTAGAAACAGCAGAGAATTCCCTTATCTGTTAAAAGGTACGTACAACAAACATACAGCAAGCTAATCATGGTGAGTTGCTGAAAGCAGTCCTCAGAGACGGCAAGCAAAACCAGGATGCCCCCTCTCACTACTTTCAATCAAAAATATACAGGAGGTCTTGGCCAGTGCCATCAAGCAATAAAAAGAAACAAATGGCATAAGGACTGGGAAGGAAGAAAGTAACACCACCATTACTCATAAATGACATGATTGTTGGGAAGATAGAAAATCCAAAAGAATCTACGAGCTATTAGAATTAACAAGTCAGTTAAAGCAAGGTCATTCGAATCAAGGTCAACATGTAAAAATAAATTATATTTCTATAACTAGCAACAAAGAAATAAAAAACAAAATTTAAAAAATGATACCATTTTCAGTAACAGCAAACATCAAAACTCCAAGAACAAATGGAACCAAACATGTATAAGCCCTCTAGACTGAAAAGTCCTGAAATTATAGAGAGAAATCAAAGAACTAAATAAAGGAAGGGGTATGTAGTGGATTGAGTTATGACCCCCAAAATTCCCTGAAGCTTGAATTGTGTCCTGCAAGTTTTATGTATTAGAAACTTAGCTCCCACTGTGACTGTTAAGAAGGTGGGAAATCCTATTAGGGTCATTGGAAGGTGGAGCCTTGAAGAGGTGATTGGATTGTAGGACCCTGCAGTCGTAAATGCATTAAAAATGGTGGTGAGGGGTGTGGTTCTGAGCTTTCAAAGAAGAGGAGAGTCTGTCTTTCTCTCTAGCCAGGTTAGGGGTCCCTTGCATACGGGGCCATTTCTGTCCATCTGTGGAGTGGTGGAGTGGCTGGTTTTGCAGTGAGACCAAGGTCTGAGCCTGGCTTTTCCACCTTCACGCCCGTGGTCTGACTCTGGCAAGAACCTATTCCAACCTGTTTCCTCATCTCTCAGATGGGATAGTGGGGCTGGCTGGTTCGCTCAGTTGGATGGAGCTCAGCCTTATAGCACCAAGGTCACGGGTTTGGATGCTCGCGTCAGCCAGCCCCACCCCCGCAGAAAACAAATAAAAATAAAATGGGTTGAGAACAACCTTTTCCTTAAGGGAAAGTAAGATCTTATAGAGGATCCTCGTTTGTGGTAGTGACATTGTCAAAGTCCCCACGAACCCTCAATCGCAAATACTGGACCCTCGCTCCCGAGGGGCACACAGGCCAGCGCTGAACAGTCAATACATAACCTTGTTTTATGTGCATTTCTGTTTCAAGACCACCTACTTACTGTATGTTCATTCATTAGCATCATGCTTGCAGGCCTGAATGACGTCCCTCTGACACAGGGACTGTCTCTGTAGGGCATGACACCGCCTTCTCGCACTCAGGAACACCAGACGGAGCTTCAGCAGTGTTTGGGGGCCATTTTAAATAGCGAAACCACCAACCAAAGCACAAAAACGTGACAGACGTGGCCTAAGTAGACTGCGAAGACACTTGTTCACAGTGTGAGCTGACACAAGAAGGCAGAGCGTCGCCTTCCTCCATCTGAGCCCTGGGTGGCGGGGTGCGCATTGGGTAAATCACATTTTTTTTTTTTTTTGCCATGAATGGCCACAAAAGCACCACCATTATTGATTCTGGGGTTGCAGATACATTTTAGGAAGTAGGTGAATTTGCAAATATGGAATTGAAAATGCTGATGCACTTCCAGGGCTCGGCCCATGGCTGGAGCTCAACACTAACTTTTAAGGCCGTTTCACCATCGCATCAACTATCTTACTTGGTGGCGACTGCAAAAGACCATGAGTCCCCTGCGGGCAGCGGTCACTCCCTCCCCGGAAGCCCCAGATGAAATGCAGCATAGAACCTGGCCCAGAACGGCCCTTATGTACTTGTGTGAATGAGGGCAGGTCACTTAGTCTGTGACTCTGAGCCTTCTGTAAATTGGGGAGGAGTCCTGTCTACCTCCCAGGGTGTGGAGACCACCATCAAAGGAGATGCCCGGGAAGGGCCAGAACTCCCTTGGTAGATGCTACAGAAAGGCCCTGAAGATAAGGGACAGCAAAGATGACCATTGTGTCAAGCGTGGTGGGGGCTGCCTTCACTTCCCCTTCCACCCCACACAAGACACCGACCCAGGGCCTGCAGCCCCCTGCGGAATTGAGCTTCAAGCCGCTTTCTGGCCATCAATCTCTAAGAATCTATCAGGACCATCTGCATTAGCCCATCTTAAAAAACCCCAGCTGGGCCCCGCAGACCAGAAGCGGGGCTTGGGAGCAGTGGTGCTGCGGCCAGCTAGGAGCTGCTGCGGCCCCGTGGTGTCCAGTGCCCTCTTGGGCCTGGCGCTGCAACACACCAGCTGTGCACCAGCCAGCCCTGCTGTGGGGGTTGTGGGGCATCGCTGGTGATCACCACCTGAGAGGAACTTCGGAGACACAGTGTCTCCTTCCTGATGAGAGGCCAGGGTATTGAGGGAGGCATGTTGGCTAGAAAACATCCAGCCCCCAGTCCAAACTTTTGGGTGGGGTTGGGATCAGCTCAGTAAGGTCCTTGATGAAGGCTGAACTTGGGCAGCTGGCAGAGGCCAAGTCTGCACATGTGGTGGAAGGTGGGGGGTGGTGCAAGCATTCACGAGACAGACTGGGCACCCGCCCACCCCCGCCTTCCCAAACACACAGACTGCCCTTTCAGTGATGACCATGCAGCTTTCTTAATGGAACACAATCGCTGAACTTGGTACATTTCAAGCACTTTAGCCTTCAGGACACCAGACTGCTGATGAAAACCATCTTCCGTGGGCGCCATGTTAATGAGAGGCCAAATTTCATATGCTTGCAAACTTTCCCCCCGCCTCCTGCTGTACTGCACCCCCCTCCTCCCCAATAAAAGATTGCATCAGAGAGAAAGAGAGATTTCCATAATTTATAGTATGGGCATTTCACTGGGGACAAGTGCTAATCTGTACTTACCGATACATTTAAGAAAATGCATCCTCCCGCAAGCCTGCACCATTTATGACTCTTGGCACAAACCGCAATGCTCAGTCTTCAATTAAGGGACACCTTAGGGTTCATTATCACACAATCGCTCCCTGAGAACCATGCCAAATGCTGTTTTGGCACAGAGCTGGGAAGATGAATTAGAAGGAAGTCTTCTCTGTAATGCCCTCTCCCTAACTCCCATTACCGTCCTCAGCGTTTATATCCTCATCTTGCTCGGCCCCACCCCCTTCTTTCCAAGTGGCTTTTACTATTCAATTTCTCAACGTCAAACTCGATTCTCTAGAGGTGTAGTTAGAGATGCCACATCTCCTTTCTGTCTTCCGGCTCTCAACAGGCCTCGGAATGGCTGCAGATGGGCTGCTTTCCACATCCTTTTTTGGCCTAAAGGAGCCACAGATGCTTCCCCCCCTCCTCTTAGAGCTTGGGGTAAAGAGGAGGGATCAGAATTGGAAACGCACAGACGAGTATGAGCAGTAAGGAGGGTTCTGATCAGGATCGAAACAGGACCGAGCAGTGCCTCACACATAAGGACTCAAGGCAGAGCATGTTTAGACATCGCAGCAGACAATGTTCAAGTCAGCTGCTCCCATCAATGGGAAAGGAAAGCCGGGGGGAAGGAAAAGAAGTTGAAGGTGAATCTGTCCCCCAGTATCCCCGCAGTGCAGGTCCCGCACTGCCGTTGCACCCTCTGTGACTTAAACCTATGGGGAAGGACATTCCTGTTTTGCTTCCTTAATGAAAACAAAATGAGCATATTTGCTGGCACTTTCCATCTTTCCCAGTAATCCAGTGTCCAAGAGTGGGCGTGGGGTTGAGAGAATAAATACCACCCCCGAGAGCTGCAGGTGAGTGCTGGGGACAGGGCGGAGAGGCCACAGGCAGCAGCAGCCAGAGAAACATGTACCAAGAAGCCAAGACCAGCCAAAAAAGTCCAGGCCTAATTTCTGAGGCGAGCGTGGGTGGCAGGCAGGGGACGGGGGAGAGGGCGCCGACGGCCGGGCGCACACCAGCACCTCTGCGCACCGACTCCACTTCCCGCCTTCTCAGAGTCACACTGCTCAGAGACGCTTAGCTGTGACAGTGAAGAGGGGCTGATGGTAACCACGGCTCTCAAGTCAAACTGTCAAATTATACAAAGCCATTAAAATAAAATGAGCTTAATGAAGTAGCGAGACACCGGGCTGTGCACTAACCGCGCTGCCGTCCGCACGAGCAGCGGCCAGGGCTGCCCGGTCCTGTCTCTCCTCTCGGGTGGCAGCGGGCAGGGCAGGGCAGGTCAGGGCAGGGCGGGAGCTTAATGAAGTAGCGAGACACCGGGCTGTGCACTAACCGCGCTGCCGTCCGCACGAGCAGCAGCCAGGGCTGCCCGGTCCTGTCTCTCCTCTCGGGTGGCAGTGGGCAGGGCAGGGCAGGGCAGGGCAGGGCGGGGGGTCAGGGCAGGGCGGGAGCAGCAGCACACAGACTAAAAATACTTCGCCCACAAGACGTCTTGTGGAAATTTTATTATATAGAGTGTAAAATGAATTGTCAGTCAAATAAAATGAACATTTTTTAAAAAAACATGCATAACATTTTCCAATTGCCTTTTTAATAGTTAGACATTTCAAGCATTATAAGGAAAATAAGAAGAAAAAGCCAGAAACTGTAACGTCAGTACATTTCAAACGGAATGTCCCTCAGGTCAATTAAAAATGCAAGAAAAAATAGCTTCAATTCCGTTTTTTTTCCTTTAAAAATACATGTTATCTGTACAAGATACACTACAGTAAACATCGGAAATCATATTATCCCTTTTATTAAATCAAAATTATTTAATTCATTCTGTGGTTAATACTAGATTTATTTATTCATCTAGTTAATTTGACAAATATTAAGAAAATATTTAAAAGAAAAAGCAAAAAACACCTTGGAATTAAAAAATAGTTACTACATTTTTATATGGTTTAATGTTCCACAGTGTTTGTTAAAAGTTAAATTGAATTTTTTAATATTAAAAATAACACTATTTATATTTCAGAGAATAGAGAAAGGTTTTTTGTTTTGTTTTTAAAACAAGCTTGGAGGTCTTAGATATACAATTGCAGCCAGTAATGGAGACATGAAGAAAAGTAGGCTAAACACATGAACACATTTTTATATTACCCCTTTAGAACTCTAGAAATTATACAAACCCTATAAAATGTCCCCCCCATCCCCGCTGGACAGCAATACAATTATCTGTCTCAATCAGAATTCACATAATTAATTACAATACATAATAGTTCAGTTTTTTTAAAAAATGCAATAAAACCAGACAGCCAAGATACAAGAAATTAGAAGTAAAACATTTAATGAATTTACACATTAAAGAATATTTAAATACTGTTTAAAATTTTTTTTAAAGAATTTGTTACATACCACCTAAGACTTCCAAGCCACTTTCTGTTGCAACAGAAAAAACCGTAAATAAAAAGACACGAAAACAAAACAAAACAAAACAAAAAACACGATGTTGAAATGTCACTGCTCTGAGGCACATTCTGGTGCCTGAATTTGCAGGTATTGCTCCAAAAAGAATCCCAGAGCTTACACGTTTGAAATAACAAACAAAAATAATGAAACAAAATTATAAGCAATTTTTAGTAACTAATTTTCCCAATTTTTAGAAAAATTGTTAATCTAAATATAGTGTTTCACAGAACAAAACAAATGTTCTTCATCAAAAGGTTTGCAAATCTAAAAACCTCTGTTACAAATAGGTTTTCTTTCACAACAATTTCGAGGGGAAAACCAGGCACGAGGACGTTGTCTACTGCTCCTGTGGGAGGAAGGGGCAGAGTTAGCCTGCGACAGGAAATCCTCAAGTCCGTGTGTCAGGGGAGCTGACAGGTCACCCTCTCCCCTTCGGCTCCGTGACAGGCGCCGACACACGAACAAGCCCGTGTCCAAGCACTCCCCTGGGGCCTCACATCATGGGGCCTGGCCTGGACAAAACCTCTCCTGAAGGGGAGGTCCCGGGGCTTCTCTCTCTGCAGGGGACATCGGGCGGCGCGTGAGGACTGTTTCTCCTCGGTCACCACCAGCCCTGACACCTGTTTCCCCAGGCCTGGGCACAGGCAGCCAGTGGGGCAGTGAGATGCTCAAGCAGGTTGGAGTCCAGGGCCAGGGGCAACTGGCTCGCTGTCTGTGGGGACCTGACCGGCATCAGGTCACCTGAAATATGCCCTGTGGGAGCACGTGGCCCTCTTCCCTACTTTAATAAGAAATCTGGTTTTGGCCTGACTGGACAGAGCCCTCCAGGTTCCTGTGCAGCTGGTGCCCCGCCCGCCCTCAGGCAGGACTCGTGCCCCTGCTGTCCCTTCTCGCTGCTGACTGGGGTGAGGCGGGCAGCCCGCCCAGACCTGCCTCAGCAAGAACAGCAACTGCAGCGTGCCCCGCGTCCCTACTCGCAGTACCAGATTTTGCCAGAATCTTCTAAGCCCGGCACTCTCACAGTAAGGGAAACTGAGGCTCGGAGGCAGGAAGTACAGTTCAGCACTGAGGACTGGGGCCTGGATTTGAGAGAAGACCAGGCACTTCCTCGTCCGGGCTGCCCAACCAACTCTCCTCCCCACTTGACCCCAACCCTTTCTCTCTGGAGCCAAGAGGGGGACCAGGTGACAGCAGCAGGGTGCTCAGTAGACAGCAGCCATGCTGAGGAGCCCTAGGGCCGGTGCTGCTGCTCCACAGCCCAGTGCTCTTACTGGGGACCAGGCCAACCTTCTCCCAGGAGGCTGGGAGAAGGGTTAGGGCTGGACTGGGAAGCGGCAGCAGTGCTGGGGATGGGCTACAGACCTGGCTGTGGGCCTGCGCCTGCCCTAGTGTCTGCCCGTAGAAAGCGACCTGCTGTCTGTAATACTCCGCCCAGGCCATTGTGTAGTCTGGCGGGGAGCTGGCCTGAGGAGCGGCACTGGCGGCATGACCTGGTTGACAAAGGACGAAACACAGGTTAACAGGCGTGGGGACGCACTGGGGGCCCCTCCCTCCCTCTGGCCGGCTGGAAGGCTGGTACTCGGGGAGCTGCTGTAATGCTGTGCAGTTTGGTGCTGCAGAAGTGCTCGCTTTCTGCTCACTACAAAAAGTGCTGTCAGCCTTTTGTTGCCTGGTCCCTGCTATGCCCTATGTGAACACAAATCTTCATGTCTGTTTTCTCTTTTTTTTTTTTTGGCCTCTGGAGATCGAACCTTTGACCTTGGTGTTATCAGCACTGTGCTCTAACCAACTGAGTAAAGCGGCCAGCCCCCATGTTTTTCTTTTTTTATGGCTGTCCAGTACAGAGAACCGAGCCCTTAACCTCAGTGTTACTGTCTTCTCTCTATAGATGCACTTTCTATACATCTGCCTACCTACCCCATCAGCTTCCAGTGCTGGACAAGAGAGAGAGAAAGAGAGAGACAGAGAGAATGAACAGGAGTGCCCAGCTTGGGTGCCTGTGCAGGGTATCTAAATCCTGTGGAAAGTTTGAAACACAGGCCCATGTGTGTCTGGGAATCTGGATTTGGGAGGTCTGCAGAGGACTGGGCATCTGAAGCTTCAGCAGGCTCCTCCTCCCTTCCCCCCCCCCCCCGGGGCCCCCCCCCCCC
>NW_007728543.1:167178-208782 GCF_000696425.1 Galeopterus variegatus | reverse complement strand
CCCCCCTGCCCCCCCCCCCCAGGGACATGACCTCGCTGACACCCCCACCCTAAGAAGGGCTATCGACCCGGCAATCACTCCAATACCAAGGTGAATGTTTCTCTGACAGCCTTTGACCCGAGCTCTTCCAACTATAAAGTAACATACCCAGATGCTAGACGTGTGAAACATCTCTTTAGACAATACCCAAATACTCAGGGGTAAAGTAATTTTGGAATATATAGAGAGGATTTAGTACTAATTTTAAACAATTCACCAGGGTTCCTTTTTGCTTGTTAGGTTTTCCCCCTTTTAAAAGACTGGTTTAGTTTATGGTACAGTTAAGAAAACAGGCTTTCTTTCTTTCTTTTTTTTTTTAAAGATGACCAGTTAGGGGATCTTAACCCGACTTTGGTGTTGTCAGCACCACGCTCTCCCAAATAAGCCAACCGGCCATCCCTATCTAGAAATCCGAACCCATGGCCTTGGTGTTATTAGCACCACAGTCTCCCAAGTGAGCCACGGGCTGGCCCTAGAAAACGGGCTTTCTTTAAGAAGAAAAACAACCCAGCACCTATTCCAATTTTAGGCTCCTTTCCCTGAGCTTCACCTCCTCTTTTCTCTTCACCTGCTCTGAAACAGCCAAAAAGAGACAGGCAACAGTGACAAACAGAGGACAGGAAGCCTGGCTGCTCTGCATCCAGGCCAAGAAGCACCCATGGGAATTGTCCAGCTCCAGAGGGGACAGCCCAGGCCAGACACACACCCACACTTACAGGCGCCATGCCCACATGTACAGGCACCACGCCCACCTCCAGGCCCTTTAGAGTCCCACAGGGGAGAGCAGCGATGAGGGGAGGGGATGGCAGGCCTCGGCCAGGAGGCAGTGCAGCCCAGTGGTCAGTGACCACACCAGGCACCCCTGGCAGACAGGAGGGAGATGAAGGTAAGTACTAAGATCAAGCCACACGGGGAAGATGGTAGGAAAAAAAGGTGACAGCAAGCCATGGCCGATGAAGTTACGGATTGAGGGACTGCCACTGGGACCTGCCTGTCCAGGCGGCTGCTGCACTCACTCTGTTTTTTGTAATAGTCTTCCCAGGCCTTGCTGTAGTCAGGCTGGCTGCTCTGCGGCTGGCTCTGCTGGCCTGTGCGAAGAACACAAAAGCAGTGAGGCCTCCTGCCACCCTCACAGCCTCACAGTGGCCCCTGCTGGCCCTCGCCCGGAAGATGGCGGCAGCGCTGGCTGTGGGAGGAGGGGTGAAACTGGGACTGTGACCCTCTGCAGATGGAGACTGAGGCTGCGGGTGAGCAGAGAGCCCTGCGGGCTAGAGGGACCACTGTTTCCAGGAGCCCTGGACTGGCCTTCCAATGGACAAGGACCCAAGGGACACTAAGCATACTCTTCACCTGGCCCTTCTGCTCAAAGACTGAAGGCTGCACCTTGGGACAAGCAGGCTTGCAGGGAACACGCAGGACAACTGTGCAGACTGTAATCAAGATGACGGTGGCAAGACAAGGTCCGCACAGTGCAGGGGCCCACACAGGGAAGGCAACAGCCACAAGAGGCGCCTCAGGCTTTTTGGGGTAGCAGGAGAGGGAAGAGGACAAGGGTGCGGTGTCCCAGCTTTCCTCTTCCCGCAGGGCCCTGGGTGCACCCCTAAGCTGTCCACAGTGAAGGTGGGGGTGGGAGGAGATACACTGGGTGTGGGGGACCAGAGTGGCAGAGTCGGGAGCATTCTTTCTGCCGAAGTCAAGGCTGGCTCAAGTTCCCACCTGCTAAGGCCCACAAAAACCTCCTTCAGTGTCTTCTAGAAGAGTTACAGTCTGCAGCAGGTGGCAAGAACGTCACAACGAAACGTTTTCTTTGCTAGTTAGTTTACTGGAGCCCGAAGAGGAGTGTGGGAAGAGGACCGTCATGAGACTTACGTGCTTGTGGGGCTGGGGAAAGACGAGGAAGGGGAAGGACAAGAGGGAAGAAGACACCCTCCCCCTCCTCCCACCAGGGCAGGACAGGAAGTGAAGAATGAGTCAGGAACATACGCAACAAGACTCTTCTTTCAGACACGGAGGATGCGGCCAGAAGGACTTTGCTTCCAAACAAGATTTCACAAACCTAAACCAATTCTCAAGTCCCAAACCCCTGGATGAGCAGACAAGCAAAGCCCGGCAGACAAGGCGAAGGCTGCCGCGGTGGCAACAAGGCCAGGCCCTTCCCATTCTCTCTCACTCATCCCTTGGCTTCTGTCAGCTCTGTCTGGCCTGCCTGCACCTGCAGCAGCCTCTGCACAAATGTGCCCCCAGGGGCAGTTTCCCCAAAGGGAAGGGACTTGTCTCCTCTCAGGCCTCAAAGTCCCCAGAGTCCAGGGCTTCTCATGGGTCCTCTGTCTTGGCACAATGGGGCCATAATGAGAACTCGATCAAGTCACTCTGTTGCCTGGGGGTGTCCTCAGATCAGAACAGCATCCAAGTACCACTGTGGGACGCCTCCCGCTGCCAGGTGAGGAGACAGCGGAGCAAAGCGGAGTGAGAAACGGATACAAAACACGTGCCAGCTCCAGGGCAAAGCAAGGACAGGGAGCTGGCAATGGGAGAACTGGGTGGTGTGCCGCTGTGCAGCGTGCAGTTCTCCAGTGTCTGAAACGTCTCATAATAAGGTATTGGGGAAAAAAACCACACAACCATTTCAGAGCTTATAAGTTTAGAAATCAAACCCCAACCTCTCATTTTACAGACGACAGAAGTGGAGCCCCAGAAAAGGGGGGATGTGCCTAACGTCATGCAGCACTGGCCTCTGGGCTCTGCTCAAGGGGACAGTGGCGGAAACCTAGGAAGTGGGCTCAGCCCCCTGTAAGCAAGGCGGCAATACTGGTCCTGCCACCTGGCATGCTGCAGGGAGACTATGCAGACACACTGAAGGCTTGCAAACACAGACAGCAACTTCAGACGGGTCAAAAGAACCTGCATCCTACTAAGGTAAGGGCTTTTGCTTTGTTTTATGAAGGCTGCGTAAGATGGGCAGTACCAGCAATAAAACCCAAGGATGACTCCTGTAGCTAGTGTGGGGGACACAGTGAGAAGTGGGTTTGATTCCGCATAAGGACCTTCCCTTTTACTACCACTGTTCCTGGACAGGTGTCATGCAACAGAGCTAATCCTCTAATCGTCTGCTTTCTGAGAAGTTCAGGAGCTAGAAAGAACCATTTCCTAGGAAGATGTTGGACAGAAGAGAGGTAGTTGGTCACCCTGGGCAAGAGGAGGGGAGTGGGAAGGGTGCCCAGCAAGCAGGGGCCGCATGAGCACGAGGACGTGGGGGGCTGAGCTTTGGGCCAGGAGCAGGGCCTCTCTCAAAGGGTGGAGAGAAAGGGCAGGAGAGGCTCGGGTTAAATGACAGCCACGGACCCCTGGTTGTGGGAAGCAAAAGTGGCAGAAGCTCTGAGAAGGACAGGTAGGCCAGGAGAGAGCCAGCACCAAGTCCCCACCGCAACTGGAGGCTGGTGCCACTTCCTCTGGAGCCTGCCTGTGTGCACGTGAATGCTCCTCTGGTACGGGGCCTGCCAGGGGCTCCTGGTGCCCCAGGAGGCTCCCCGACATCTCTACCCTCGTTGGAACGAGGGTGTTTCAGTCCCTCCAGCCCCATAGGCTCCATGGGCCTCAGCCCCTGGCCACAGCCCTTCTGGGAGGGCGCACACCCACTACCTCCTGTGTCACTTACTTGGGACCTGCGGTGTGGGCTGCTGCCATGTCTGGTAGGTGCTGCCCCAGCCCTGGGTCAGAAAGGCTGGAGGACCACTGCGGATGACAAAAGAGGTGCTCATTCCAGTGCGGGCCACATGCCCTCCCTTCCTGCTCCCACTGCTCCCTCTTTACTGCTCACCTCCCTCACCCCAGCCAAGCACAATGGCCCCCATGTCTGGTGGCAGCAAACAGGTGACATCCCTAGTCCTGGTTCCCCCTAGCTGGAATAAGAGCAGCTGGCCTACCTCACAGGGGTGCTGTGGGGGTTTCCGTTTACTTTAGCAGCAATGTTTGGGAAGCACCCTGAGCTCCTCGGAGGAAAGGTACTGAAAGAAGGTGAAAAACAAAAACAGCCAGCTGAACTCCTGATAATGAGAAGGCTTCTGCAAAGCTCCCCTCCCTGCAGGTAGTGAGCCCCCTGGCGGTGCTGGCAGTGACTGGAAGACCCTCTGCCCTCTGCGGAGGTGCTATCCCGTACTGGCCAGTGAGCTATGGACAGGCCACAGGGACCCCTGGTGAGAGGAAAGAAGGGAGTCCCGCCCACACCCAGCACTTCTGGCTGTGGCTGGCACTCCCCAGAAGCAGCTGGAAAGGAGGGTCTCTTGGGAGTCAAGACTGACGTAGGAGACTCACTTCTGATGAGGTGCGGCAGGTGGCTGGCTGAAGGGGCTCTGTCCGAAGGCTCCAGGTGCTCCAAGGCTGGTACCCTGTTGTGGGCACACAGGCAGCTCTCACCTCCTGTTGGCTATGTCTCTGCCCTCTGCCAGGCCCACCCCAAGGCAAACCCCAGCTCTTGGGGACACGGAGTCAAGTGAAGTGAAGACACCTAAGGCACTCACACTAGCCTTCCTTCCCCACAGTGGACTTCATTTGCAGAAGTGGCTTCTGCCCCTCAAGTGACCAATACCACCACAAGGCCATTACTGGCACCACCACTGCCCTGGCATGTCACCCTGGGGAGGGACCAACCTGCTTGACTCTCCCGTCAATTCAGGCTGGCCCAAGGCTCTTTCTGCCATTCTACGTCCCCACTGAGGTGAGCAGTGGCCAATCTGTCCTCCATCAACACTCCCTTTCTTTATCTGCTTTGAGGCTCCTGAAACTAAAGCCAGAGTCAATGAACACTGCCTGCAGGGTTGGCCACCAGGGCAGTGCCTGCGGGGGTGGGGGTGGGGGCCAGGGGAAGGTATGCCCAGCTGCTCATCTAAGCCTGGGGACAAGGCTCTGGGGACGGGGTGCTGTGGCCGTGGCAGTTCTGCCAGAAGGTTTCCTCCAATGCTTCTGTGCCTGGCCCTGGTATTCCACGGGTCTCCACCCTTCCCCCTTGGCAAAGCAGGAGGCAGATACCCTCATGAGATGTGAGGACTGAAAGGCACAAGGTTCTGGGGGAAAACAGGTACCTTGGACATCCAAAAGAAAGGCCAGCTATTAGTAAGCCAGGTGGGGAAAGGACCTTGTACGTACGCCAACTTTCTCATCTATGAGATGTCTGGCCACCTCGATCTGCTGAGGAATCCCCCTGATGGTGAATATTCGCAGGCTGGGGTCGGTGTTGGGAGGGGGGTTCCGCTGAAGCTCCACATGCGCTCCTGACTGCTGATTTATGCTTTTGATGTTCTCACCCCCTGCAGGCAGGAAAACAGGGACAGAAGAGTAAGCGGCATCTTGGCAGCCCCAGAGGCTCTGCAGTGCTTGGCTCCAGAAGAGGGTGAAAGGGGACCTGTCGCACGTTAGCACTTGCCCTCAGAGTAGATAAGTACTTCCTACTTACTCTAAAATGGTTCTAACCAAAATCGGGGCTTTCTCACTTGTAAAAGCAGCTGTCTGGAGTAAAGCTGGGTCTTCTCTCAAAGCCAGGCTTAGGCCACAGACTTCATGCAGCACCTGTGCCCTTCCATCTCAGGGTCCTCTCCACGGGCCCAAGCAGCCCAATAGCCAGGTCTGGCCTGTGGCCCACGGATCTGCACACAATGGAGCCTCCCCTTGGAGGCCAGCTAGCAGTACTGCCAGCCCAGCCAAGGCCCTCCACCTAGGAGAAGCATTCTACCCTTCTCAGCTCAAAAATGGCAACTTGATGGCCCCTCCCTGGCACAATGGGGGCCTTCAGCCTGGGCATGGGCTACCGCATCACTCTCCTTCCTTGCACAGTCAAATGAATGGCCAGACCCCAACAACGCCTGGAGCCCACTTAGGCCTTTAATATCTCATCCTGTCACTTCTCAAGTCCCTGCCTCCTCCATGGTCTAGACAGAGAGGCAGTCCAAGCATGGGGGTCACAGAGGCCTGGGTAGAGAGGGGCTAATGAAAATTTAGTTGGACTCTTTGAAAAACCTGTGAGAGTCCCAGTCTCTTAATGAAATTTGCGTAACAAAAGCTCCACCAGTGTAACAATGGTTCCATTCTTCTTTTGAAATTTCACAGAATTTACAGATCTGCTCTGCTCAACAGGGTTGGGGAGGGGGGAGGTAGGAAGAGACAGAATACAAGGAAAACTCACAGCACAGAGTTTTTGCAAAATTAGAAAAAGGCAATCTGTTGAAAATCTGGTATAGGGAGCACGGAATGATCAAAAGCGAAGAGCCAGTGTCTGTGCCACCCTTCCCACTCACAGTCAAAAGAATCCTAAAAATGACACGTGCCATTCCCTGCAACACAGTCCACGATCCTTCAAACACTCCAACCTTCACCCCACCCCACCGCTGGAAAGCCATACCTGAACAACCCATCAAGCAAGTAGGCAAGGAGGGGACACTAAGAGCAGGCACAAGCTGCATCTCATCTCATCCTGAAAGGAGGACAGGACTCTACAGGGGTCAAGGGGCAGAAACAGAGCTTTGGTTCTGTGGCCCTTCCTGAAGGCAGCTTTAGTAGCCCTTACACTCTAAGAGGGAAATCGGTCAACTGTGGTTCGAGTAGTATGCTGGTTTAGTTTGGATTAGATTTAAATTAAAAGCAAATAAAAAACAGAACAAAACAAAGTCTTGTGTTCATGATTTCTTTAAAGTACTGCTAGAGTGTCAGAAAAAACGTGCCTGTGTTTAGTACCCTGGCCAGATGTACTTATCCTGCCGACAGCCCTGCTTTGCCTCTGGGTGGGTGCAAGCCCCTCCCAGGCCCTCCGCTGTTGTTTAATAAGATGTCATGGATTTCATATTCTTTACTCTTTAAAGTACTGCTAGAGTGTCAGAAAAAACGTGCCTGTGTTTAGTACCCTGGCCAGATGCACTTATCCTGCCAACAGCCCTGCTTTGCCTCTGGGTGGGTGCAAGCCCCTCCCAGGCCCTCCGCTGTTGTTTAATAAGATGTCATGGATTTCATATTCTTTACACCATGTAAAGTGAGCAGTTTTGGGGGAGTGATGAAGAGCAAACAAAGGCACACCCAACACTTGGGGGAATCCTGCCGGCCTCTGCCCAGATGCCATTTGTTCTGGAGGCAAGAGCATGAGAGGGTGGGGTAGTGGGGACCCAGAGCCCTGCAAGCCCAGCCAGTAAGCCCCAGCCCTCCCCATCTGCACTGGACCAGCAGCCCCAGAGAGGAGGCGCCGCAGAACTGCACGGGGCCGGAAGGAGTTAATTTAAGTTCATCTTCCTTCAAAATGAGGTCACCAGCTTGGCACATGGTGGCTGTCTACAGGCTCATTCAGTGGCCTGCTCCATTCTTCCACCTGATGGGGGGCAGAAGCAACCCGCCAGTGGCCCCCTGGCTGGACGTGAAATCGTAAAGCAATTAATCAAACCTGCTAAAAGGCCTGGCTGACAGGAGCAGGGCTGGCCGCACTATCTGTCAATGTTGCTGTCTGTGTTTATCATGGAAATCTAGCAGGGGCCCGGGAGCCTCCGAGTCTGTCTAAGGACCAGAGCCCAGGGAGAGCAGGGCCCGGCTGTGTGTGACATGGAAAGACCTTCCCACGTTCAACACAACTTTCACTGGCTTCTTGAGGCTGCTCTTTGATCCTGGGCACACTGTCAGTCATCACTTCATTCTCTTGTCACTGTCCTCTAGGACTTGCACGGGATGACTTTATGGAGGACAAACCCTCCAGGAGAGGCTGTTCTGTGAACACCAAAGGTGCACTATGTGGAACTGTCTCACTGAAGACAGCAAGGCTCAGTCAGGGTGCAGAGGGGAGACACTCAAATGAAAACCTCATCAACAAAATGGTTTTCAAAAGGCTAAGAGCCCTAGATCCAATGCTCAAGCCAGAGGCACCAATTTGATTTAATCTCATGGCGGTCACGTCGATGTCTGGGCACTGCAAGGAACTTAGTGCAGCACTGCGCACAGCTAGCCATGCCCATGAAACCCTTATCAGCATGTGCACCCTGCCAGAAAGTTAAAACAATCTCACTTTGTTCCTACCATCTTTGAATGGTTAATAATCTAAAAGATGACAAGGATACAGAGATAAACGTTTTCAAAGAGCATAAAGCACACATTGTGCATGAGCAGGGACTGCAGATCTGGGAGGTGGATGAGGGGGTGAGGAGGAACCCCAGCCCTGCCCGGGCTCTTGGGCACATGCTGGAGCAGCCTCTCTGTTAGTGAGGACATTCCCAAATCGTGTTCGCTTCAGTACGAGCACTCCTCAAACAGCTAAGAGATATTTGGTGATCAAAGACATTTGAGAAACTCTGGGGAGAAGTCTGTATTTATTTCCTCCATATGCTGTGAAATACATAATGAAGGCAAATATACAAAACTCAAGGCCATAAGGGAGTGCCCTGCTGGAAGCGAGGCCTGGCTTAGAGCTCCCAGGGAAGCTGAGCCTGCAGCCCTGCAGGGGAAGGGTCCCACAGCCCTGCTCGCAGAAGCCTGGTCCCGAGGCCAGCTGAGCTAAACTAGTACCAGTGGCCTAGAAATCTGCCTGCTCACTCTCTTGTTTCTCCCTGAAGAACAGGAAGGAGCTATATTAGCCATTAACAAGAGTTTCTACCTAATGTTCTCTAAAATGCCTAGAAACAACTAACAAATCAATTTTTATTTTGCTCCACAGGGTGTCTGTTACTCACAATAAATGTGCTGAAAGGATAAAAACCATTTTCACATGTTGTATCAGCAAAGACCAAATACCCAAATCCACTAGGAAAAGAGGTGACCTACTTGTCCGAAAGAACCTGCACTGGGGACATCATCTTAACTGTTCTGCTAAGTTCCTAGAGGTGAGTTAATTACCAATCAGTTGACGGACCAACATTCCAAGGCCCCTCATCTTGTGCAGAGAGGGCATCTTTTCAACACCTGCACTGCTTCAACAGGCAGGGGTTTTACTTATGGTCTTCTCACACTCGATCATGAAAAACTCGCTTTGCCCCTGTAACGACAGGCCAAGTTAGCAGCCTCAGAGAAGACTCGTGCAAAGCAAGGTGCCAGCAGAAGGCAACTGAGGCCCCTGGCTCTGGCAGCCGCAGTTGGCAGCAGTAAACAGACTTCACTTCATGCTTTGGAGCTATCCAGGACCTGTCTTCCCTCAGGGCAATAGCTGGAGGGCGGTGTAAAACCCCAGCAGCCCCTCTTACCTTTGCCTATGACGAGGCCACACTTATCTGCAGGCACTGTGTATGTAACTTCCTGGACACCACCGGGGGTTCCCACACTCCAGTCACCACGGCCACGGCCTCTTCCTCTGGCTACTGCCAGGCCTCCGAAGCCATCTCTTTCCTGGAAGGAAGCAAGCTCTATGACGATCTCTGCCACTGCCACCAGCCCACTTTTCATCTCCTCCAGGGAGGAGGTTAAGTGACAGGATGTAATCAATGCCACACATTAGCACTGAGCACCTTTTTGCATTTCAGATTCTGAGGTGCTCTTTCAGACCAGAATTAACGCAAATCACAGGTGCATTCGAGAAGGACGACATGTGCAGATAAATGCATGTGGTTACATAAACAGCGCAAATATACCCAACTAAAACAGGCAGTCAGATATAAACTCCAAGTCTGAAGCCCAACAGCCTTTTCCTTGGAGATTTAATTACCGGGCCCTAATCTACAGGCATTAACAGCCGACGTTCTTGAAACTGAGGCTGCTCTCTTCTGTGGCTAAGAAATGCTTGGCCTACCGGAAGCCAGAGTAGACGCTGAAGCACATAGGCATTTGAAAGTGACTCAAGCAGCCTGGCCAGGCTGCAGAGAGCACAGTCCAGCCACTGCTGCATGAGTCAGAACACCACGCACTTCAACTAGCAAAAAGATAAAAGGATTTTAAAGAAAAACTGGTTGTCCTGCTGCCAAGAAAAAGAAGAAATATATTCAAGAGTGACCACTTGGGGCTATTTCAGAAGGGAGGGATGGAGGGAAGTGGCCAGGCACTCCCGCCCATGGTCTGGGGCTGAAGCTCTAAATCACTGTTCACCCCACAGAGAGCAAAGCCTAACCTCAGCACCTAACAGAAGATTCCTTTTATTCAGAGCACAACATGTCTCATTCCAGCCTCTGTCCTCTGAGTTGCTTTGGAGCTGCAGTATTTACAATCTTTTAAATGTTGAAGGCAAACCTGGGCAAGCTAAGAGCTATTTCAGGAAAGACAGAAGCTGAACACACTTTCAACACAGTGAAGAAATGTTTGGCAAAACCACCCCATATCGGTTAAGAGTAAACTGAACATTTACCCAGGATCTAAACCAGCAGAAAGCTGAGATAATTGGAGTGCTTTTTCCCTGCACTCTGCTTTTATGAGAGACAACTGACAAGTAAACAAGGTAATTTTAGGGGTTTATGTTAAAACACACACACAGAGCCAACATTCTGGGCATGTCACAGATCTCGAGGACAAGGTTCTCTCCGAAACACTTCACAGCCACTGCAGTGCTAGATTCACAAACCAAAAAGGATGTTAGAAATCATTTAGTGGCTGTTTTCTAAACGTATCTAATTTTAAGAATGCCTGGGACTCTAGTTAAAACCCAACCCCCTCTCCTGGATATTCTGACTCAGGGGATCTGGAGTGATGGCTACAAATGTGTGATATTAGTAAGTGCCCCCAGATAGCTCTTAAGAGATCACATGGGGAGCACTTCCTGGTTGGCTGCTGAGAAAACTAGGCCTGTAGAGTTCAAAAGCTTGTCTGAAGTCATGGCTAATGGCAGAACTGAAACTACTATTTCCAATCTACTGTTTTTTTCTTTAGCTCTAGTCATTCTCAAACTTTTCCTCAGTCCTACATACCAGGGGGACATGCCAGTCTACCATCAGTTACAGCAGCACAAGTCACAACGGGGGCAGGTGGTGTTTCTGGTGTTCAAAAGGAGATGATAACAATATCACACAAGCTTGCTCACATTCCAAAGACGTGCATGAGACCTAGCACATGAAGACAGTTTCAGAACTTTGGAGGACCTGGAAATGCTTTCTAAAAATAAGATCAGACTTCATTTAATATAGTTTTATATTAAATATACTTGACTGAAACTTGGCAATCTGCATGGTATTTTCTCAAATAGTTTGATTAGAAACTTTACTTTTACTTTTGTTAGAAACTTACTGTGTAAAGAAAATCTAGCTTCTAGGGTAATCAAGGGAGGAGAGTAATAAACTAGCAGGAAAAACAATGAAGGCAGGAAAGAGACAGATGTAGAGAAGGCACTGGTTTCCAGTAACGTGATCTGAGAAAGGGTGGCTGCTCTATGCTGCTGCCCTGAGGGCCCTGTAGCACTTTCCACTTCTGGGGGGGAGATATTTGGACCCACCTGGGCTGTAAGGATCAGCTCATTGATGACATGCGCTGCATGCTGACACCGATCTGGAGGGCCCATGACCTGTGCAGCTCTTTCTGGACTAATCCCATCATCTGCGGAACCAGGTGAGAGATGGAATCAGGAAAAAGCTCAACATGAGAAGGAAACAAAGGTCAATCTGACTCATGATGAATATTCTTACCAGTGTCAAAAGGAACAATAGAATATCACTAGCTCCACGGACTCTTTTGGAATGCTTTATTTTGACAGGAAAATGTAGATGATTACAGCTTTTTGCATGTTCCAGGTCAATACTCATTTCTTAGGTAATTATAGCCATTTAAAAAAGATATCATTAAAGAAACCAAACAAAACTTGAATGTAGATGATTACAGCTTTTTGCATGTTCCAGGTCAATACTCATTTCTTAGGTAATTATACCCATTTAAAAAAGATATCATTAAAGAAACCAAACAAAACTTGAAAAAAAAAATACATAATAAACCCCCCAAGAAAAATGGAGTGAATCTATGGCAATAATCTCCAAAAGTTAGCCCACCATACTGGTTTTCTATCTTCAGAGAAATGAGAAAAACACGGATGATGTACAAAATTTTGCTCATAAAGGTAAATTTATAAAATTTAAAGCACTATCCTTTATTCTAAGATGTCTGTTCTTTCTCTGTGGCTTCAAATTATCTCTACTTTCATGAAATCAAAATAATGGTGTATTTTTTACAAAGTCTTTAACTGGGCTAAATTAAAAGCTGGAAATGCTATGCGTTTTACTAGTCCAAGAAAAAAAATAGGCCTGGAAACCCCCAGCCTAGAACACTCTGCCATGAGAAAGGTGACCAAGCCAGCATATATCCAAAGAAAGAAATGAAGACCAGGAAAAGAAACTTAGGCTGGGAATTTGGTAAAGAACGTTGTAAAAAGAAAGAGAGTGAGCACATAAGGGCCGATAACAAAGCCTTGTTTTGTCAGGTGTTTCATAATTCTTTGTAACACTACAGGTTTTGGGGAATCATCAAAACCAACCTGGTTTAAACTGAATCCTCACACCAGCATCGTTCTGGATCTTTTTGATCATTTCCCCATTTCTTCCTATTACGATCCCAACAGCAAACCTAGGCACAGACACCTAAACACAGAGAAATAAAACCGCATCAAAGCTTTTACAAATCTTTTTGCATAAATATACCATAGACATTAATTATACTAGTGGTCTTTTAAAATGTATTTTTTTTCTTTTTTTTTATTGTGGTAAATATACGTCAACATATTATCATTTAACCATTTGTAAGTACACAATTCAATGGCATTAAGTGCGTTCACAATGTTGTATTACTATCACCACTAACTGAACCCAAAACTTTTTCATCAGCCCCAACAACTCTACCTGTTAAACAATAACTCCTCCTCCCCGCAGCCCCTGGTAGCTGTTATTCGGTTTTTAGTCTATGACTTGCCTATTTTATGTACCTCAGATAGGTGGAATCACATAATACTTGTCATTCTGTATCTGGCTTACTGCACTAAGCATACGTTTGCAAGGTCATGTTGTAGCATATATCAAAATTTCATTCTGAAGGATAGATCTTGATCCCATTTCACCTCATCAATAAAACAGGCTTCCAAGTTTGATATAAACACAACACAGACTACCAAAAAAACCTGGACTTTGGTTTCTATCTGGGCAGTAGGTTATCCTTTAAAGCAAAACCTCAAAACCAGGCAGAATGGCCCCATGCCCTGAAATGCAGATAGCCCCCCTCACTACGGGTTTACTCTGTCCTCACACTCACCCTGAGAAGTAGGTGTATTCCTAATGTTTTGCAGACGACATAAAAGTTAAATGACTTGCTCAAGGTTAAAGAGCTAACAGGAGTGTGACCTACAACTTTAAACATACTGTCCTTTGCCTACTAACCTGTACGTTAAGCATACCTCTATACTGCCTCCTCCCATGCGGGAGCTGAAATCGCCACGCACACCTCGGAAGTCAGCCTGGTCTTTGTCTCGGATGATCTCTAGTACCATTTCTCTCGCTTGCTGCATAAACACAAATAAAAGGCATCATGGGGGAAAAACCCTGAAAAAAGACACAACAAAAGGTGAAATCTCAAGATCAAACCCTCCCAACTTGGGCTTAAAGGTTCAGAAGATGCTCAGCTGTGGAGAACTCACTACTTCTGGGACATGGGTAGGCTGCTAGCGAGGAATGTCTATATCGAAACTTAAATGACATGTTCTTCACATGGCCCAAAATGTCCACACAGATAAGGGTCCACCTTTTAAGCCACAGTTAGGTCTGTGTGTGGCTGGAAATTGATTCCTATCTCTTGATGCCATTTCTTTCCAGCAGGGAGGGCTGTCTGAGAGCACCAACTGATGGCAGGTTCTCCCAGGAAGTCCTTACAAAGACTTCACATCATAGAGGCTCTCTCGATGGGAAAGAGAAAAGGCAAGCCAAAGGAACACAAAAATAGCTTCTGGCATGCAGAATTCTTATTTCTTAGCTAAAATATTTCAATTACCAATTGGCAAGACCACCTCCTGGATATGACTGCATCCGAAGCAGATCGACTGTCTTCTCCCAAAAGAATGCACTTAGTAAGTCTATCCATGCACGTGTGCCAGCCCACCCCAGTACCAGCCCCCCAGGAATCTGCACTAAGGACCTGCTGCACACAACGACTCAAGGTAACGTGGAATCTGAGACTGAATCCTGGTTCTGGAAACAAAACAAAACAAACCAAATCCCAAATAGCAATTACAGTATTAGGACATTTGGAGAATCTGGGTATGGACTGGGTATTAGATGATATTATGGAGTTAATATTAATTATCTCAGGCCTGGTTATTCTTAGCAGACACATGCTAAAGGACTGAGGGGTAGAAGACAGTCATAACATCTGTCATTTATGACAAATGGTAAAGGAAAAAACTATACATACAAGTGTGTGCACGAGCACAGTGCAGAATGTGAGGTAGGTTGAGAGTACACAGGTATCCCCTGTATTTTTAAACTATTCTGGGTGTTTCAAATTTTTCATAACAAAAAGTTAGGGAGAAAATAAAACAACAATAATTTACCCTATAATACAGCAGACTGCTTTTCCCAAGTAAAAAAGTGGATTACACATAGTTTTAATACTAAAAAATACTAAAAATCCTAAGATATAATTATTTTCCTGCAAATTTATAAAAGTCAATGAAGTACTCTTTGCTTAGGTTGTTTTTCCTACAAAAGATAATATTAAAAGTTGAGACAGAGAGAGTGTGTGGGGGCGAGAAGCCGGAAGGCAGGCAGCCTGCGGCCCACATGGTTCCAACAGGCCTGGGGCTCTATGCCATACAGCAGCAGAATACACAAGCCAGACTGTGTGAGCAAAGTGACGAAAGACTAGATGCATTCTGATTCTCGGGAAAGCCCACCAGTTTATACTGAAAGAAGGTTGGAAGCTTTGGGGGAGGCAGGCACTTGGGGGATCCTGGCCTGAAGGAAGGAAACGAGAGGATGCACCACTGATCAGAGCCTTCCCAAGGAAAGACCTATGCCCATCACTGGCCCTCAATCCTGTTCTAAAACTATTATGTTACATGTGTGCCTTGACCAGTTTAGCAGAACTGGGGGAATCACTCTGCCAGGACAGGTAACCTTCACTAAGTCAAAGCCCTAATGCTCCTAAAGAGGACTGGCTGTTGAAGGGGACCTGTCTCACCAAGGCCCATCATCCTGGAGCTACTCTGAAGGAGAACAGACACAACTGTACACGCACGGCTCACCTGCTTTCCTGCTACCAGAAAGAGCTGGAGGGTGGAAGCACCCCAGGTGACTGAACACTGACAGGTAACCTTCACTAAGTCAAAGCCCTAATGCTCCTAAAGAGGACTGGCTGTTGAAGGGGGCCTGTCTCACCAAGGCCCATCATCCTGGAGCTACTCTGAAGGAGAACAGACACAACTGTACACCCACGGCTCACCTGCTTTCCTGCTACCAGAAAGAGCTGGAGGGTGGAAGCACCCCAGGTGACTGAACACTGAGTCCCTTATTGCTTTCAAGCAAGGGGGGCTGTCTTCCCGGGGGCTTGGGCACAGGATGCTGGCCATGAGGGCATGCTCATGTGGTTTTGGCACCTCTGCTCACCTCCAACCCCAGCTGAAGGGCTTGCAAAACAGGACGAGAGAGAGAACAAGCAAATGGAAGCCAAACAGAGGCTACATCTGAGCTGACCACAGGTCAGCAAATCTAAAACTGCATCCTATGGCTGGCCAGTTGCTCACTCCATGTGAGCTGTCCAAAACAGTTGCCACCATCCTCATGTCACTCCTGAGCATCTGAAATATGGCCAGGGTAAAGGAGGAATTAAATTTTTATTTAATTGGAATGAATTTAAATAACCACATGTAGCTAGTGGCTTCAGTGTTAGGCAGCACAACCCTAGACTCTTTTCATCACCAAACTTGGTGTAGGACAACAGCTTACCTTAAATAAAGGAGCACCCAGTTTTATAATCACTTGAGTAAGAGAAAAGTTCTAGGCTATCACCAAGTGAGAGCCCCTCATCCAGGACTCGCCCATGCCATGGTTTCTTTCCTACCTGTACTTTAAATGGGTCTCCAGTGATGCGAAGAGGCTTGTCTGCTCCTGTGGGCAACGGGCCGTCCTGGATCATGACCATTTTCACACCTGTACGCTCCTGCGGGGGAACACACACCAGCACAGCCGTCACTGTCATGAGTAAGAATGCAGGACAGCACAACAAGCCAGCCCGTGTCCCACCTACCACCAGGCACTGCCTTCTGACCTGGCCTGTGAAACTGGCTTCTGGGAAAGCAGACACACAGGTCCTGCTAGACAATGTTCAAATGTGATAGGCAAAACTACTTCCCAAAAGTATTTTCTTCCCTCTTTTTCAGGTCCCTGGAGTACCCAATCATTAATGAGCTCTTTGCACTGAATGCTCACCAAGCCCAGTACTCAGACATGAGCTGATTAGAACATGGGCACAACTGTGACAGGGAAGTGCTGCCACCCTCCCACGCCCAGAGGAAGAAGGCTCTGGAAGTAAGCTGCCTGAGGCTCCAGAGCTGCTGAGTGGGGGCCACTTGTTAAGATACCCAATCTTAAGTTCTCAGATTCCACTCCTGATTCTGCCTGAGGATGCCTTCCACAATCCGAGACTGGGGTATGAGAGAGCACACCAGGCAAGCCACAGCCCCTCACCTGCAAGTGCCCCAAAGCTCTGAAACAGAAGTTTGTTCACAACGAATTTGGCAGCAAAACTGAACTCATGGAAGTGTATTTCTAGCCTTTCTTTCATTGAGTGTGACTGTTACTATGTTTAGCTACGGAAACATGCATTTGACTATAGGATGCAGCCCTGGAACCTGTTGGGGGTGTTAAATTCTGGCCCCAAGTGTCTCAGATAGGGGATTCTGGAGCTAACAGTAGCTAATGTTCATAGAGCACTTACTCAGTAAAAGGCTCTTACATAAAAATATAAAAGAATGGGTATTATTTCAGCTTCATGACAAGAGCCAGTTTGGCATTTCCCCTCTTTCACAGACAAGGACCCTGCACCTTCCAAAGGTAAATGCGCATATTTAAGATGACACAACTGATAAGGGGGAAAAGTGGGTCAGGCCTGTGACACTCTATTTTTAAATGAGATGCTGTCCTTTTCTTTCTTTTTATTTTTTTTTTGGGTGGCTGGCTGGTATGGGGACATCCTTCTATGGTAAAAGCAATCCCTTGCCACAGTGGTTGCTCAAAGTTCCTGAGGGCCCTTGTCAGGGCACATCTACCCTGGTACTTGGTATCTGGCCTGGCCACAGTACATGTTCAGTCAAATGGATGAAGGAAGCCTCTCCTGCTGAACGTGATACCTCTTGGGCAGAGGTTTGGAGTGTAGCGTCAGCATCATGATGTGCAAAGCAAGCCCAATGGGGAAAGTCAGTGCTAAGCAAACCTCTGAGCCCAGGAGGATGAAGACCTGCTGCAGGGCAGCTGGATGCTCTGTGCTGCTCAGGGCTCACGTACCTGCAACTGCTTTATTGTTTCCCCTCCTTTGCCGATGACCAGACCCACTTTCGATGCAGGGATAAGAATCTCCTGGATTGTGCTGTTGCCATCTATGTCATTATGAAAGCCAGGTCCATTCCGACAGCGGTCCACAATCTGTCCCAGGAGCCGTTTGGCTTGTCTTTGGGAGGGAAAAGAACCACAAGAGGACCAGCATTAAATAAGCATAAGAAAGGGGAGTGGTGCTGGGGAAAACGTGAAGGAGTCTAGGCGGCCCCATCCAGCTCCACTTCCTGCCCCCACAACCCGGAGGTCTCCTTGCCATCCGCCACGCTACTAAGCTGGAATTCAAAAGCAACACACACCACAATGCCAGCGTTTCAACACAGAGCCTCAGTGAGTGGGCTGCTGCCAGACACAGCCCCTCCTGAGTCCGCCCTCTGCTTGTGCTTCCCACAAACATGTGTCTTCTCCTATTAGGCTGTCAGCTGCTCTGGTGGCAGAGACCACTTTCTTTCCCTTTGCAGATCCTCCTGTTCCCCAATCCAGCACAACCCTTCTCACAGAGCATACACTCAATACACATTTGTTAAATAAGGGCAGGAGAGAGAGCAATGAGAAAGATGGGAAGAAAGAAAGCAAGGGTTAGTAGGCATCGTTTGAACTCCCAAACTCCGGATTTCTTCTCCATAACCAACAATACTGCTCTATGATTTTTAAGCTAAGGGTACAAATCACCAGAATGGTTTCAAGAGGTGGAAAGAGGGGTGGCAGTGCCCAGATGCAGTTGTGTGCCCATATACTTCTGCTTTGTGCTTTTCACGTCAGCAAAGTGGGGACTCTGAACTTCATGTGTCATGCATTTTTGCGCTGATTTATTTGGAGGTGGGAGAGGGAAACTGCCATGTTGCGACAGCAACTCAGCCTACTAAGGTCATCTGTTGGGCCAATTTCCTTTTCTGCACCAGAATCTTCCGTGGCTGTTATTTGCAGTATTTACTCTGTAAATCACCACAATCCATTTTTTTGTTTCTCTAATAGAGAATTCAGCTACTAAACAAGCTGGCTATACTGCTCACTGAAGAAACTGAAATTGTTTCCTCTTAAAAGTTATAATTCCATTGCTTCAACTCCTTGCGTAGGCATGAAGCATAAATGGTTAGAAGAGTAGGAAGAAAGAAGACAAAGGTAGGAAACAGACGTTGCCTTTGGTAGTCTTGAGCCTTTGTGTACAGAATCAGCTTTGTGTATCCTCTCAGTTACAGCAGCTTTTTAATATTTTGCTTGTGTACTAGATTAACCTGTGTTGGAAGAAAAATGCCTTGACTCCAGCAAAACCATCCAGCTTGCCCTATAATGCACACCTGCCAGCGATATTTATTCTGGTTCACTGCTTGCAATGTTACAGCAGAACAAGAGAATTTAAACTCATCTAGACTCCCTGAGAAATGGAAACAATAAAACAACCCTACCTACTGAGCCAGACATAATCTTAGTACCCCTGACCCTAAATGCAACGCTACTCAGTAGATTGAAAAAGGAAAGTGAGCAGGCTTTAAGTCAGCATATCACCTTTCCACAGGAATTCTTGGATGTAGGAGGCCTGCATCTGATGCAAGACTGAGCATGCATGTACCAGGGTAGGAAATCAATGCTAGTCTTAAGGCTACTGCAAGGGCCCCAAAGATCAAGACACCCTCTCGTTGGTCTACATGGCCCTCTGAGTGGAGCAGAGGCCACAAAGAATCGATCCATTTAATTCACAAATATGAGAAGGGAAATGGGATTCTCAGCAGTTCACAAAATAACAGACTAATCCAGACCTGCTCAAGTAAAGGAGGTATTAATGAGGAAGAAGTAAGTTGATTAGCGCGTTCAGGCAGGTGAATGTACACTCTTAAGACCCTGGTTTATGAAGTAGATGCTGTGAGAAATTCTGTAGGGTTTGGAAATATGGGGACATCTTGTGTATTAAAGGTAAAAGAAAACTTCCCTGGCATGGCAACCTCCCAGATATTTTCCCTATAGAAGCACCTACTTGTGTGGAAAGACTGCAGCACAATCAACAGTGTTCAATGACAGTTTTGCCCCTCCATTTCTCCCCACGTGGGGAAGGAGGAAGAAGAGTGAAAGGAAAAAGTAAATAAAATAAACTTACTCAATACTTTCTGGGGTTCCGGTAAGTACACAGGGCCTCTCTGGAATCCCAGAACTCTCTATAAGAAGAATCAAGAAGGTGAGGTGTGTTGGTGGGCATCAGGCAATGGTGTACCTTTGCCTCTGTGTACGGACTGTCTCTCTGGCGCTGGTTCCTACACCAGCCCCACAGAAGCCCAGTCTCCGAGAAAAGGACAGTTTGCTTCTGCTTGTGGATAGAATATTAAGCCAGTAGCTCCACCCTGAGTTCTCAAAGTGGAAACAAGTCCCACAGGGGAAGCTGAGAGGACACAGTAGAGGTTTGTGAGTTGGTCCTAATTACCAGTCTCAGCTTCTTCTCTGACCCACTCACGTGCTAATAACTGCCTGAGTCACTTCACTGTGCTACTCCCTAGTTTCTCCATTTGTAGAGCAGTTTAATGGTCATTTGTTTGCAAATAGCTTCCAGGTACACTATTAAGAAATTTAATGATATGCACATTAGGATTGTTACCATTTATTGCATAAATATCCCAAGAGATCAGTGACATCTATGTGGAACTGGCTCTGGGCCATTTGATAAGAGGAAAATCTTACTCTCTAACACCACATGATGTTTTACTTTGTTCCTAAAAAAATATGCTTCTTAAAATCCTTCCTCAAAGTGGAACAGAAACAGATAACAGCAGTTACTACCTTCAAGACACTGTTAGGAGTATCTTTTTAAACCACAAACACTTCTCTAGTCAAATATCCTCCAAGTCCCTTCCTCCACAGTGGAAAGAGGTCAAACAAATTAAATGATAGAATTATAAATACAATAAAAATTACTCTTCAGTCCGTCTCTCTCCATATTGCATGGTCAAGACCAACCCACCAGGAAAGGTTCTGTAACGTGTTTAATATGTGCTAACTCAGCCAGAACCCCTAGCTATCCTCTTGCCACAAAGGGGTGGTCTAATACAGAGGAGCTAGCATGCAGTTCCCAGGAGTGACCCCAAAGCCACAGGACTCCTGCAGGCTCCACTATGTCTGGCATAGCATTCTGGTGCAGAAAACACAGATCCTAGAGCAGCAGGTGTTTGGGAAGGGGCTACACCTGGCCACAGCACTGCAGGAGGGTCTTCCCCTGAAGCCAGATGGGAGGCTTTGCCTCTGGGTCTGCTTTTGCTCTGGTCTTTCTGGTTTTCATCTGGGAGTCAAACTCCAGAAGTGCAAGGAAAACACCAATCACATTTACTTACCTATGCCCCTAAACTTCTAAGCAATAAGCAAAGGTAATAAATGTGGAAAATTATGCAAAATATTGATTTCTATCAAATTGAGATCTATGAAAAAAGAAACTCTTACCTGAAGCAATCTGAATTTTGCAACCAGATTCTGCTTGAATCCGTGAAATCTGCTCACCTCCCCTGCCGATAACTGAAACAAATTGAACAGGGTCAGAATATATATATGCCCCCCATTCCTCATTTAACCATGCATGAACGACTTAATTCAACAAACATCTATACCTGGCTCACGGCACTGCAAGTCAAGTGGCCTCAGTGAGCCCATCTCAGTCCTTTGGGTACTACACCAGCAGCAGTCATACATGAAAGGAAGCAGACAGCGGGTACTCTAGCTCAAGTGGGGGGGTGGGTGTGTGAGCGGGAAGGAGAAAGACCTGCAGCACTTTGGGGCTGTAGAGAGCAGTGCGAAAAGTATTCGGCTACAAGAGACACTCACATGAGCGAGATTAAAACAAAAATGAAAACAGACAGGAATTAGGGAAAAGTGGATAATGCAGATACTTACTAAATCCAACCATTTTATCAGGCACTTTGAATTCTTCTGTTATTACTGCCCTAAAAACAAAGAATATTTTGGAAAAACTATAGAATACAGAATTTTACAGCCATTTTAGGTTCTCAAACTTCCCATATTGGCAATGCTGCAAGACAAAGGAGTAAAATAAATCATGCCCAATTTGGCCAACAAATCCACAATCATCTACAAGAGTGTCATTTAATGAATGCTTTAGTCAACCATCTCCTTGTGTCAAAGGAAGAAACCTCTAGTTTTCATTAAACCATCAACTCCTCTAATGACTACCTTTCCTTCATAATTTATTCTCAGTGTTGCTTAATTTGTACCTTATTAGGTCCTCTCTAACAAATGGGTCATCAATCCCAGGAGACTTAAGGTCCCTTTTGGGAGATGTTTAGATTTCTATTATGGTGTCCTCTCTAGATGAAGAGATGCTCAACTTTTCTTCAACGTTTCTTGTTTCCCAATCTTTTTATTATTGTCGAGCTTCTTTATAATTTATCTATGTCTTTTAAGGTGAGACATCCCAAATGGAACCAGTATCCAACAGAGGCCTAATCAATGTTGATCAGGGCAGAATAATTACCTCACTTACTCTGCAAGGAACTTCTGTTAAATGCTATCTCATCCATTATGTGCCTCTTTTTTAAACAACAACAACAACAACAAGAAGTTACTACACTGGTTCTTTCAAACAAACCTTCGAATGTGCCACACAGTATATTGTGAACAATATCCAATTTGCCCAACACCCCAGAAAGCAATTAAATCTAAACATTTACCTTAGGAGGAAGCTAAATGCGAGTAGTTTAAAAAAAAAAAAAGGCAAGCATTTTTAAACATCTCTCACACAGCTGGATCTTTACCCATCACGGGAAGGAATGAATAAGTACATGTTTTTAGGGCAAGTACAGCACTTAGAAGAAATGCAGTAGCATAAATAGCACTTGCCACTGTATCCTTCTGATGCGAGCAAACAGACTTCTCTTCGTGGAGCTGACAATGCTCAGGCTTATGCGTAAGAAGGGATTCTTTCTACCTCTTGGGATATAGGTGTTCTTCCCAAATCAGGCAATTCCAGGCTTCCTTATCAGCAACACAGCAGACATTAATGCCAAGCCTCCTGGCCTAACACATCCTTTCAGACATCGGGTCTTTATCAGGATGTGCTTCCTGACTCTGCTGTGCTCCTGTACATGGAGCCACGAGGTTGCTTCTCATCTCATGTGTAGCACAACCTGTCTACTCTCACAAAATATTACTTGGGAATTGACTAGAGGAGCTTCAACACTAGTGCAATACAAAATGTCAAAAAGCTTGGGCAGTTCCTCAGTCCTCAAGAACAATTTTAGTACTCTCTCTGAGAAAGAAATGTACTAAGATGAACTGCTTTGGGCTTCCTGGAAGAAGAGACTCTATTCTAATGCAAGGCTGAAACTTGTCTAATGCACAAAGCATAAACATTCTGGAAAGTAAAATCCTGGCTAATTATGGATTTATGAGAAAGCCAGCATTTGATACTAACAACAATCTCATTTAAATTATTTTAATTCATTAACAAATGAAACAAAGAAAACAAACAACAAAAAAACCCAGGATAAATCTTTTGGTTAACTGATACTTGTTGATTTCCAGAAACTCCCAAACATTTACACAGAATAAAAGAGGACAGGATTATATCAGTGACAGTGAGGGTTAAGGATAATATATTACTGTAACAGATACACAGCACAAAATTCCATTCTTCTGGAAGAGAAACTGTAGCATAGTTTCCTATACATATTTTTTCTTTTTAAAGGATGACATTGTAACCACAAATACCCTATCTTACAGATTGGTCTTTTTAAAACTCAGAGGTCTTTCTCTTTCTTTAAATCCTCAACATTTAACAGAAGGCTGTGAGGGAAAACAGAGGCAGAGAATCAATTGGGCACTTAGCTGAGCTTTTCTGGCAAGTCCCTGTTGATATGACAGGGGGTGGAACCCTGGCTTCTGGCAACCCCAGTCCATGCACTGGCTACTTCCTACCCGTACTCCTTGAGCACCGAACTCCTCCTCTGGTGAGAGCCCTACACCTCACACTTCAGGACATCTTTTCTCAAGTGAAGAGGTTAAGGATTCATACAACACTGTAACTATAAAACTAGAAGGGAAAAATTCACATTCTCTTCTTTTAAATAAAAAGTATGTTGGTAGAAAGAGGAACTCCAACATTCTAAAAGTCTTTTAAGCTTAAGTACAATAAGGGCTGATTTTTAATATCTTGTATCAGTTCGTTCCATGAGCTCACACTGTCTTGGAAAGGGCTAGCAAAAACCTTGGGTCTTAAAGAAACAGAGTCCATGGTTTTTCACACTCTCAACCTCTGACTTTCTAACACTCTAGTACAGATGGTGGATCAATAAACAATTAGAAACGATCAATAAATAATAAAACATAACCCACTGCTTACCTTTGATGTACCAAGGCCCCTAACTGGTTACCTACTGTGGCAAAGAGAAAGAGAAAAGAAAAATCAAAGCATTAGCATGGATAAACTAACTTCATGCTTATACAAGTTCTTACCATTTCAGGGGGGAAAAAACAGAAAGGCAGAAAGAAAGCAAACAGCAATTTAGGCTCAGTGGTTGAAATGAATGTGTTATATGATATGAAACAGGAGGGGATGTCTTGATCAACACAGTCTCTAACCCAGTGTCCAGCTGAACATAGGATAAGAAATTGATCTGTGTGTCTACATGCTGAGAGGCCTGGGAGAAAATCCTGCTTGCCTAAATCCCTCTAACTTCATACCTCCCTCCTGCCCTGGATCCAAGCTCAATGTAAAGATAGAGAGGGTTCTTTCTCTTTTAAAAGCAAATGAGAAGATTTAACCTCCTTGGAAGCATTGTTAAGAACTGTTTCGTGGCAGCTGTAGTCACTAAAAGATGCACATATGTTCCTGCTGGCCATGGAGGGGGAGACAGCCCCGCCACACCCCCACCTTCCCAAGAGCATGAGCATCTCAAGGAGAGGATCTGGCCTCCTCCCTTCCTCTTCATGGATACCCCCCACAGCAGTCCAGAGTCCGCAGTGGACACTAAGAATGAGCAACTGCCTTTCAAGCCCATTTTGCAGAGACACACAGCCTCTTATTAAAACCAACTCTGCAATCACATTCCCACAAAACCACTTTAGCTATGCTTTTTGTTCCAGTTTCTCCTCTTTCAGCTATTGATGAGTGTCTCCGTCACCAGTCATTGGCAGAAATGATTTTGTGGTGTTTCTCTTTTGGAAAACACTGCTCAGGAAATATAGCTAGCAGACAATGAAAAAGAACACATCTTAAACATATTATAAAGAACTGAATGAAACTTATGAGATGCTAAAAAAGAGCTTTCAAAAATATGTCGTTAGGGACAGTTATTGTAAGGATAGATATGAGATAAGCAGGAAATGGGATTAATTACATCAACTTCAGGACAAAGAGTAAAATGGTTTGACATCTGAGATACAGAACTCCAACTGCTCTTCTTTCTGTTTAAACTTAGCCCTGTCATTCTCTGACTGGACAGTAGCTGGTCATAAAGAGACAAAGGAAAAGAAACCAGATCATGACATTTTAAAAGGAGAAGAAAAAGCATAGAGAAATAATGCTAGCAAAAAGTAAACGTAGCTACTGAGTCAATACCATATTTCTTCTGGATCAATAGCAAGATAATGGTCTGAAGCCAAAATATTGACACTATATGCTATTAATCTGCTTATCTTAGGGATAAGAGAATTGTTTTCAATTGACACTTTTTTTTTTTTTTGCATATCCAGTTGGAACATAAGAAATGCTCTTGCTTGGGAGAAGTAATGGTCACAATTCCCATTTCACATGAAAACTAGACAATCACCAGCTTAGGAAAGAAATCCTTGTTGTACACTCAGCCACCGAATGATGTGAGAGAGGAATGTCCACCACATAGGGCAGTGGGGAGGAAAAGAAATATACCAAAGGAAAAAGTCAAGGACAGAGTGCCCACGAATTTGGTTAGCTCTTCCTATTTAAGAGTCTAGCTCAGCTTCTCTGATTACCATGAGAATTCCTCTTAGCGGGTAAAGAATCCATTGAAGACAGTGGAACTAAAATGTTTTGAAACAAAGAATACAGAAGAGAGGTGCCTATTCCCCAATCAGGGCAACACAGCTGGATCGTGGCTCCTGGTCCACTGTGCTATCTGGTAAGAGACATCAAAACGCTGATGATCTTTAGCTATTTCTGTCTCAGCCAGAAAAGCTACAGAAAAAGAGTAAAGGGCCCTGCTACTGTAAAGAACTTTGTGAGACTCGTGAGAACACTCATAGGGCTCCTGTTCAAAAGCCATTCGAAATTTTGTGCTCATCACGAAAATGGAAATTCCTTTTTGCTGGCACACTACGTGCCACAGGTGCCACACACACAATATCATTTCTGATCGCCAAGTGCTTTACTGATAAGTGGAGGTGCTCACAAAGACTGAAAATAAAAGTGCACACACCATCATCCCACAAACAGATGGACTGCTGAGAGCCACACCACCGAAGAATGAAATCAAACTCAAATCCAGAGTCAACTCTTTAAGTTGGCAGATGCTTAAGAAGGACAAATCGGTCTCCCTCCTCCATGCAAATGCTGTAGCACAAGGCTGAAATGCGTGATTTAAAGTTTCATTCCCTTCGGAAACATTCCCATTTGGTGCCTAAAAATGAAAACCAGCAGTTAGATAGGGGGCACTGGGCACTCAAACAGCAAACTGATATGTCTAACTCCAGGAACAGAGGACCTCTCCTTAGTCTTTATGATGAAGAGGGGTCACACTAGGGAGGCAGATGGAACACCCATCAAGTTCAATTTAATGGTAACTATGGTCATTTGACTGTAAAAAAAAAAGGAAAAATACTGAATTAAATCAGTCTCATTTCCCATTAATGGTGCATGCTGGTTGACAATGCTTCATCTGGCTCCAAAAGTTCCCCTTAGCTCAATTCTAGCACACACTTGCACACAGGTGTAGTCCTCATTTATCCTGTGCACCATGTAATAGCAAGCCACCTGAGCTATAAATATGGAAAGATGAGCTTCTCACAGAAAAGACAGGCTGAAATGTAAGAAATTCTTTCTGAAGAGTAATACTCTGCCAATTACAATAATGATCCTTAAATAAATAAATAAATAGGTGGCCAGACCTTTTTTTCCAATTAGTGAGGAGGAGGGAAAAAAGTCTTTATTTTTTTCCCTGCAAAAGTAATGCTAACAAAATATCACTGGGAAACATATCCAACTCCATAACATGCATCAATTTTAATACAACCCCCACCCCCGCTGGAACAGAAGTAGCAATTACTACTCACAACAGCTCAGACAACACAGGCTAGCCAACATGCACAGAACAGCAGGCCAAAGACAGGTGAGTGAGTCAGGAGTAAAAATGTCAAGCGTTTTTATATGACTAGCAAAAACAAATAAGTTAAACCTTCTTCATCAGACATGGAAAACAACCCCCCACCTCCATCCCCTTTCTTGGATACTGGGCTTCTTCTGACTCTGACCAATGCTTTTCCAAGCTTCAGCTAAGGTGAGTAATTCTTACAGTTAGCTGTGGGGATTCACAGGATTCAAAGAGGTTTAAAAAGCTTTTCTCCCAGGGGCAGAACAAAGGCTTTCTATGTTCTAGGCAGTGACTCTTGCTGCAGGGCCACAAAACTCTCAGATATATCAGTTCAGCTGAAAGGCCCTTGGGCAAGTAATCTGTTGTGAATTTTGCAAATTATTACACTTTAAAAAGTGAGAGTAAATTCAAGTTTATCTCAATAATGTCACTTACTTGCAGTCTACTGTACTTTTGAGTGGGAAAGAATACCACCCCCAGCCACACTAGGTGCTTTTCTAGGCGCTTCACTTGCATGAACCTACTTAGTTGTACAAGAGCTCTGCCTAAGAGGCAGATGCTGTCATTGTCATTCCCATTTTACTGAAGAAGAAGGTGCAATTAGCAGGGTTCAAGCCCTCAGAACAGTGCACAGGTGAGGTACCCATGCCCATGCGAGCTCTGCACCTTTTATGCCTCCCTGCCCTTTATTATGGGTGTTTCAGCACTATCACTGTTTAATTCTCTCTAGATCATTCTTCATCCCACAAGTGGGTGCCTTTCAGATGCTGAACACTGTATCAGTCCTGGGGATAAAACGGGAAGCAAGGTAATCTTTGCACTCAAGGAGCTTAGGGCAAAGTCTACTGGGGAAAGCAGAAAGCTCTGTGATTAGGAGACATAACCTAGCCTCCAGAGATGGGGCACCTTAGGACCTGCACCCCCTCCTGCAGGAAAAGTGCCTATCCAAGGCCTGACCTGAGGAGCAATGGGAGTGACAGGGAGAGGAAAAATAATGCTACAATACTATATTCACAGCACTAAGCCTTATTTTCGTTTAAGCCAATGGTCATGAAATCATTATGGGGGTCAGAACCAGCCTTATTAAAATGTGAAATAGAAAACATAATGTACCATATGTAATAAGTGTATGTATTTCATTAAACTTTTGTTTCAGTTACACGTTTTAATATGTACTGACTAGTTTTAAAGGAAATATGAGTTTTCTCATATTTTGAGTGGTATTTTAAAAAGTTTGAAAATAACTTCATATAACCTTTATGATAATCTCATAAGGTAGGTATAATTAGCTCCATTTTATACGTGAGGAAACAGAGGCTCAGAGATGTTAAGTGGCTTGCCCAGAGTCACTCAGCTAACAAATGGCAGAGCTGGGATTCAAACCCTGATCTATCAGACTTTGAAATCCACATTTTTAAGCACTATACTATTACAGCATATGAGACAGAGACCCAAGTTCAAGTCTCCCCTTTGTCACTTATCAGGTATCTGGCTTTGGTCAAACCACTTACTTCTCCAGACCTATACAATAGTTTAAGCTTCAGGTTCCCTTCCAGTTGTGATCTTTTCTTATCCTATTCAGCATCACCTCCTGTTAAACCCCAGCACTCAATCCCTAACTTCTGGCTATCACCAATCTGCTCTCCATTCCAAAAATATTACATAAAAAGGATCATACAGTATGTAATCTATTGTGATTGGTTCTTTGCACACAGCATAACTTCCTAGAAGTTTATCCCAGTTGTTGCATGTACCCATCAGTTGTTCCTTTTTACTGTTAAGTAATATTCTAAGGCATGGATGTACCAAGGTTTGTTGAACTATTCATCTGCTGAAGAACATTTGGGCAGTTTTCAGTTTGGGGTGATTATGAATAAAGCTACTATGAAGATTTGTGGACCGGTTTTTGTATAAACATTAAGTTTTCATTTCTTGGGGATAAATGCCCAAGAATGCAACTGTGGGTTGTATGATAAATGCGTGTTTAGTTTTATAAGACTGCAAAACTGTTTTCTAGAGAATTGTACCGTCAAGATGACTTTTTAAAAGCACCTCAGGTGATTCGGATCCCCAGCCAGGGTGGAGATCTACTTTGGTTAACACATCCCCTAAAAGAACTCTGAGAAACTATGAATCCTCTTATAATGTAACTTCTAAATGTTTTTCCTAGGTTAATAGTTACAAAGAATGTAACAGGCATTATATCTGAGCTTCAGTTATATTTTTGCCACTACACAGGTATTGCAGATTTACCTCATTCTTTTTTGTGGAAAATGTCTATTCAGCGCCCCCCAAAAATCTCACCTCATTTTCCCAACTCACATATTGATGCACCATGTCACTACCACCTGACTTCCGAATTATAATCCTAAAATGAATAGATGGATGAAAGGAGGGAGGAAGAATTATTGACTTCTGAGGATCTTACCTCCCCAGGTGATATACCAGAGAAAGGGAATGTGAGAAGGAGGTGTGGCAAGAAGGGCACCATCTCTCAATGCAGACACAGTTCTTAGAGAGGTCCACTTGAGGGCACAGAGTGAACAGAAGCCAAAGAGCTGGAAAAGAATTCCTTTTAACTAGTGGATATGGTAAACCAATCCATACCCAACTAACAGGCAAGTCTTCGTGTACCCAGCTTGAAGCCCACTGCCCAACAACGTCCCTGACTCATTTTACCTACTTCATAAAAGGCAAATTTCCCTCCCATCCCCTCCAGCTCTCAGGCACTGATGTTTAGTCTTGGCTTTTCATTTTTCCAGCATCTGTCATTACCTTCCTTCAGAGAAAGAATCAACATCTCTGAGATTCAGTTTTCTCTCCTTTCCCAAAGCAGAGACTGGTGCTGGCAGGCTCTGGCCTGAGGTGGTGCAGGCCACAGGCAGGGGAGAACGAGACTACTAGGGTGGGCAGGCGATGGCCAAGTTAGGAAGATCTGGATCTCCCCAGTTATGGGAAGCTGCCATCAGTCTTAGAAGAAAGGAATGGAACGGGTTAGACTGGCTCCAGGAAGAGGCTCCAGCTGCAGCAGAAGCAAAGTACTGGGATGGAAAAGATGCCCCAACCAAGACCAGAGAGGGGATTCCTGAATGGGTGTGGTGCCAAAGGAACACCTCAAAGACTAGTAGAAAGCGTGGATATCAAGACTGAGGATGCTAATGGTCAAAATGACCCGATCCAAGACTAGAGGGCAGTGGAAGGACTGCTCTTCCCAGGGAAGGGCACAAGGCAGGCTGTGAGCGCTGAGCTCTAGATTACACTTGCTGGGTTCAAAGCATGCTTATGAACCGGCAATCTGACAGACCACTCAAAATTGCCATCCCTGGAACACAACTAACCCAAATCCCTTTCTACGTCAGGAACAAATCTTTCCCATTGTTTCACTGTCTAGCACATTTTTTAATCCTCCAATTCATATGCTTGTTTGCAAATCTCAATGTCCCAAATAAACCTTGTGTTAAGATTCCTTCTAGTTAACTTAAGAGTTGAAGTATTCTTAAATAGACCGAATAACACCTCCAGAAAGTTCTACGGGACTGAACTTTAATCTCCTAAAGGTTAAAGAACCCTGCTTCACAGGAAAGTTAGAAAGTTTGGATTGCTAAAGATGTGATGCCGTGAGCTTCTGTCAAAAAAAAAACACCAAGCCAAACCAAACAAACAAAAATCTGCAAAGTCCTGCAAATCTTTATTGCTGAGAAAAAAGCACCGGAATGCAGGAAAGTTAGAAAGTTTGGATTGCTAAAGATGTGATGCCGTGAGCTTCTGTCAAAAAAAAACACCAAGCCAAACCAAACAAACAAAAATCTGCAAAGTCCTGCAAATCTTTATTGCTGAGAAAAAAGCACCGGAATGCGTTTTCTTGTTCTGCCTCTGCTTTTCTAAACTTTTATCGCACCAACAAGACTGTGAGCCTCAGAAAGCTGTGAGCTAAACACAACCATCACTTCTCTCCACAGGATCTGTTTTTTTTTTCCTTTTTGTCTTTTTTACTGACCGGTAACGGGATCGCAACCCTCGGTGTTGCGCCCGCACCGCGCTCAGCCAGTGAGCGGGATCCGGTCTCCACATGGGATCCGAACACTCGGCGGGAGCGCCGCCGCACTCCCAAGCGGTGGACTCTCCAGTGCGCCACCGGGCCGGCCCTCACAGGATCTGTTTATTTGTATATTTATTCTCTTGAGAGAACAGAACTGACCCAGTGACCTTCTCCCTGTCAGAAAGCAACTGACAAAAACAACAAGACCCCGCAGGCCCCCAGTGCCAGGGCTTCCAATGGGCTCAACAGCAAACCTCAAATTCTACGTGTGGATGCCAACTTGGAGAAAAACAAACTATTTGAATAATTCTGTTCTTTACACAGTGCTCAACAGAAGAGAGGAATAATTTTATCAAACTGTAATGCAGAATGTAAAAAGCATGAGGGAAATGTATTGTTCTTCAAATATAGTATGTTGTTATATAAGACAAGACATCCAGGGATGATGGAGATCTGGCAGGAAGCTGAAAGGTTCTTTCTTGGTTCTTTCCTACTATGAGAAGGCTTAATATTTAGAGAGGAAAAAGAGAAACCATATTCATTTTCTGCTTAGAAGGATAGTCCCCAAAAGGTAGTCATGCAAAAAATTATGGTTATAAAAAAAAAAAAAATTCACAGGTGAAAATACACAATACAATAATGAACTGGGGTTTTAAGTGAAATTCTAAACTTACTGGGTGATCCTGGCCAAGTCAGCCACACCTGCCTGCTACTCAGTTCTCTTTATCAATAAATTCAGAGTCTTTTACTAATTCCTTTCAAATGGGTGTGCAAAGCACTGATGGGAGAAAAATGTCTGCAAAACACCAGAGGGCTTCATTTGCAAATGTTTTGGGGTTCCTTATGCAAAGGACACTGTGACTACCTGTTCACTGTGTGCACAAGTTTTAACACTTCAACTCCACACAGTGGGCGAAAACAAGGCTGAATTGTTGTGAAAGGCTGAATGAGTTGTGAAATGTATTGATCTCGATTTCTGGAAACACTGAGCTAGAGAGACACTGTCCGTTAATGAGACAGGTGCTCAGAGCCAGACAACTTAGTTTTATTTTTACATTGAGGTCCCTTAGGAGGAACCAAAGCATGATTGCCCTGAAAAGGTAAAAAGATTACTTGCATTCCAGCTTTTCACTAAGACAAAAATGCAGGTAATGTAATCAGCCATGTTTGGTCTAAGAAACCACTAACCCCAGTCAAATATAAAAAGATCACAGGGTTACATTTTGGAGCAGCAGTTTAAATGGTTACCTTAGTTCCAATGGCCCTAGGATTGACATTGTGTGTGTGTGATCATAAAGAGTTTTTAAAATAAGAATTTTTACACTCAAATGAGCACTGTCCCCTTAAAATCTTCATAGTGTGAGGTCTAAACAATTATTCCAAAAATGCTCCCACATCTAAAAATAATGGTCATCTCTTTTAGGATTCCTAAAGTGATCATAGAAATCACAGTCATGCCAACTTATATTTTTTCTTTCTTTTTTTGGTTGGCTGGCCCGATATAGGGATCAGAACCCTTGACCTCAGTGTTATCAGCACCACACTCACGCAGTGAGCCACCTGCCAACCCCCATATTTTTTCTACGTACATAAAAATATGCATTTTTTTGGAAAAGGAGATTATACAATACATACTATTCTATATCTTGATTTTATCATTTAATAATGTATCACAGAAATATGTACATATATACACAATTGGATGCATATGAAGATTGACAGGACAGCAGAGAAGACACTGATGCAACTGGCTACATGCAAATTCATGTGCAATCTATTGTATTCCATTATCCCTTTTACAGCAATACTTTGCAGGAGGCAAAATATTATAAAGGAAGTCCAATCTCTGTGCAGAAACACATCAGACAGATACTCTGTCAAAGTGCTGGTGATGGGCACTTCTAAATGGTCTCAAATTTGTTTTGGGATGGAGTAGTGTATATAAACAAACCAACAAAACAATAAATGAACGAATAAAACCAAAACAAATGTTTCTAAGAGCATGTCACTAATGGGAATGGTGAAAAACCAGCAGATAAGACTGTATAAAGCCACCACCCTTCTTCTCTTTCTTTAAGGTCAAGACATAGCCACAGCTTCCCCAGAGACATGTACTGAATCTTAGCTTTTCTCTGAGAAAAGTGGGAACTTCAATTCTCATGCGTGCACTGAAAGAATGAAGGCCTAAATCAAAGAAAAGTCTCAAATAGGTCAAATTACTTCCACAATGATGCTCAGGGGCTGAGTCTTTACCTTAGAGCCCAACTGAAAAGACTTCTGTATTATCAAGGCAAACAGGAACTCAAATGCTGGAGAACTGCCAAGAAAAAATCATCCTAAATACTTCCCCTCAACCATTCCTCCTAAAAGAGTGACGTTTATGACAGCTGTTAAGTAAATGACTGACACAGATTCAAACTTAACCGGCAAGTTCACTACCATCTGAAAGGCAAAGATATTTACAGCTACTTACCTCCATCATCTAAGGGCCGTTTTTGTACTCCATATCCATACACCGAGGGGTCCACTAGAGGTGTGGAATTATTCAAGTGAGGAACTGAATCAATTTTAGCAGCAATCTACAGAGAGAATCAGATTTAAATACTCAATAACAAATCATGGCTCTGTTTGAGGGAAAAGACAGGAATCCTCTTTAAATGGCTATTATCCCATTTCTCCCCACACCTAGATTAATGCAAGGCAATGTCATGATAGAACAAACACTTTTCACTGTTAAGTCAGGTTTCTTTTGGTCTTAATAATACTAATGTGTCTTTAGAAATAAAATACTTCCAAAAATGTGTTTCCTACGAGCAAATTAGTATTAAGTCATCACTTAACATATAGGTATGCTACATTTTAAGTAAAAAAAAAAAAAAAAGGCCGACAATATGAAGAACTTTGTTCAAAAGCTTTTATCACAGGATTCCCTTAAACAACAAATTCCCCACGAATATGCAAAAGGCCTTGTTTGCTCAAATGTGACAACTCTTTAGGAATATATCCGTCCGACTAACTTTAACATCTATAAACTGAGGATGTGATCTATAGAGATATAAAATGGTAAGCTTCTTCTCTTCACTGGAAGTGTCTAATTTCGGAAGGATTCCCACACTGGAGAAAGGGAGATAACCTCTGAGAGCTACTTCAACTTTTAATATTTATTAACAGTAAAAGAATGGAACATAACCATCAAAAATTTTCTCCCAGAAACAAATGGTATTTCTTTTTCTTTTTTTCCTTTTTCTTTTTTGTCTTTTTTACTGGCCGGTAACGGGATCGCAACCCTCGGTGTCGCGCCTGTACCAGGGACCGGCAACGGGATCGCAACCCTCAGTGTTGTGCCTGCGCCACGCTCAGCCAGTGAGATGGGATCCGAACCCTCGGCGGGAGCACCGCTGTGCTCCCAAGCGGCGCACTCTCCAGTGCGCCACCGGGCTGGCCCAACAAATGGTATTTCTACTTGTCTACTTTGTTCGCATCAGGAAATTAAATGTGATCATAATAAATCAACTCTTTAACTCTCAGTGAAGCTTAAAAAGCAGGGGTGGATCAAGCTGTGATAGTTATCCCACAGAGCAGTCTTCAGTGGCAGTTCTGAGCTAGTCCAAATGTGCCTAGAAGTCTGAGACCTTCTGGGACCAACACAAAGATAAATTACCTTAAACAAATAACCAAAGACAATTGTGATACTGAAAACCAAATACAGGATTTATCTTTTTTTTTTTTTTCCTTTTTTTCTCTTTTGACCCTGGACCTTGGTGTCATCAGCATCATGCTTTAACCAATTGAGCTAACTGGCCAGTCCCAATTACAGGATTTTAAGTTGTGGGCATCCAGAGGTATGGTCTCATCCCTTCTACTTACTATATCTGTGATGTTGGGCAAGTCTCTTTCCTTTCTGCGTAAGATCCCCAGAGTATAATACCATTTGCTTCATAGTTTTTGAAAAGATTAATAAGATACCTTTAGCACAAAGGAGATTTGAATACCAGAGAGCGCCTCACAAATACTAGGTTTGTAAGACAAGGCAATTCACCCAACAAATGTTAAGTATCTACTGTATGATGGGTTCTGCTGAGATGAGCAAGAACAATCAGGCCCCTACTCTCCTGAACCCTCACAAGGTAAACAAGGTAGTCAATAAACTGATCATTCCAGCTGGTGATAAGTATAATAATACAAGAGAAGATAATGACATACAGAGAGTAGTTAGGAGAGCTGCTTTAAACAGGGTGATCAGGGAAGGCTACCCGACTGTGAGGAGGTGACATCTGATCTGAGACCTGAATGATGATAAAGAGCTGGCCACACACAAAAATCTGAGGAAGAATATTCTAGGCAGAGGAAATAGCTTGTACAAAGGCCCTGAGGCAGGAGCAATCTCGGTAGGTATGAGCCTGGAGGAAGAAGTCAATGTCATTAAAGTGGAAGGAACAAGATGTGTTCCAAAAGGTGGGCAGTTCACCTAGGTCCTAATAGGTCATGGTAAGGAGCATGGATTTTATAGGAAGGCTGATGGGAAGCTACTACAAGTCTTAATCAGGGGAGTAACATGCTGATATATGTTTTAAAAAGATCCCCTTGACCACTACAAGGAAAATAGATTGTAAGGAGACAAGAGCAGGAAGACCATTTAGGAAATACTATCACAGTGGAGGCCAGGGGTCAGCAAACTGTGGCTGGTGAACCACCTGCTTTTGCAATTAAAATTTTGTTAGAATACAACCACTCATTTGTTTATGTATTGTCTATGGCTGCCTTTGCATTACAATAGCACAGTTGAGGAGTTTCACAGAGATCATATAGTGTGCAAAGCCTATAACATTTACTATATAGACCTTTAAAGAAAAACTTTGCCGACCACACTCTTGTTAGGCAAGAGATGAAGGCAGCCTGGATGGGCACTTGTTTAAAAACATTTTTTTAAAGGAAATAATTAAAATACTGGGCTGGCCAGTTAGCTTAGCTGGTTAGAGCACGGTGCTGATAACACTAATGTCAGGGGTTCTGATCCCCTTACTGGCCAAACACACAAAATTAAAATACTAAGATAGGGCTGGCCTGTTAGCTCAGTTGATTACAGTAGTGTAATAACACCAAGGTCAAGGGTTCGGATCCCTGTACCAGCCAGCCCCCAAAAAAAAAAAAAAAAAAGAAAGAAACTAACATAGACTGCTGATAGAAACCTACCTTCTATATACAAGTCTCAGGGCAAGGGGTCACTTGTTCTCGAACAAAATACTGTATAACTCTTGCCTAACAACACTCTACTACTGACTTGTAGTCTTGCTCTCCATTTTTGTTTTGGATAAGCTTGTGGAGGATGGCTACTTAAGATGCAAAAGCTACCTTTAAGGACTCAGCTGGCAAAGCAGGTGGACTTAAAAGGTGAGGACACTGCAGTGGCTTGTGCCACATGGACACACTTTAAACTGTCACAATAAACTGAGCAGTAAATGGCTGGCTTGGAAGTGTTCAGGATTATTGGCCCAGTTGTTCTTTTAAAGTCAGCCCAAAACATTCCCAGCAGACAGTGAAGATGACCCCAAAACAGAAAAGAATGGGGAAAGGGGCTTACGATTCTCTGTGGAGGCCCAAGAGCATGTGTATAAAATCACTCAAAGACAGGAGGATCCCAAACACAAGCTTGACACATTAGGCACATTATCCCTATTCACTTTTTTTTTTTTTCCTTTTTGTCTTTTTTCGTGACCGGTATCGGGATTGCAACCCTCGGTGCTGCGCCCGTACCGCGACCGGCAACGGGATCGCAGCCCTCAGTGTCGCGCCCGCACCGCGCTCATCCAGTGAGCGACCGGTCTCTACATGGGATCCGAACCCTCAGCGGGAGCACCATCGCGCTCCCAAGCGCCGCACTCTACCGAGTGTGCCACCGGGCTGGCCCCCTATTCACTTTTGATGACGCCTCTTGGCTTCCAGATCTTTTGCCTTCCTTCTAAAGTAGTTAAAATGTATTCCTGAGTCCTTGGCCTTCCTTATAATTTATATACTAGTTTCATATGTTCCTGGAATGTCATTTTTTTTCTCAAAACCGATAAGCTGGGGGCCGGCCCGGTGGCGCACTGGATAGTGCGCCGCTTGGGAAGCGCAGCAGAGCTCCCGCCCGAGGGTTCGGATCCCACATACAGACCGGTTCCCGCTCACTGGCTGAGCGAGGCGCGGGAGCAACACCGAGGGTTGCAATCCCGTTGCCGGTCCCCGGTCCGGTACGGGGGCAACACTGAGGGTTGCGATCCGTTGCCGAACACGGAAAAAGACAAAAGACAAAAAAATAAAATAAAAACAAAAACGATAAGCTGGAAGTGTTACAATAGTTTCCTATTCCTGATTTTGATTAAATCAACAAGCATCCTTCTAAAATGTGACTAAGGCTTTCAGAGCTGTTCTTAATTTATGCTTGCTTCAGTTATCTATAATTTGAGAAATTTCCACTAAGAGAGAAGCAGTATAGAATAATAGCAAAAGAGGTGTAGCTCTGACGTCAGTAGACTGCATTTGAATCTTGGCTAACCAAACATTAGATATGAGTTCAACATTACAATATACAATTATATTATAATTTACACTTATATTACATTATACATCATATTACAGTATACTATAAGGAAACAGTATATTCATTTATTCATACAAATACCACCTTGTTCCAAGAAATGATTTTAAATGTTTAAAATAATGAGAATTAAAGTTTGGTGAGTGCTTACTACGTGCTAGGTACTCTGCTAAGAGCACTTTTAACATGTTACCTCATTTACTCCTTATGATTCTCCAGGAGGTTGGTATTATATTGTATTTTCAATTAAGATAAGAAAAACGGGGGCTCAGAGAAGCTAAGTGATCTGCCCAAAGGAACCCATCTTATAATGGCAGAAACAGTATTTAAACCAGGCCTCCCTGTCTCTAGGGTCCATTCTCTAGCCACTAGGCTACCTCCCTTTCCTCCACCTAATACTTTATTATACTTCAATTCCCCAGGATTTTAAAACCTAACGACTTCCAGTGCACAGAGCTCAAGCAATTCCTCACATCATGACTGATCATTCTGAACAGCAGCTGCTTAAGGAAAGTGAGTTACAGTCCTCCTTTCATAATGGTGTAGGCCAGAAGATAAGAGCGAGGACACTCCAACAAAACCAAGGACACTCTAGTTTCTATCTGCAAGCACGACCTTGAGGGGACTCCGCTACTGATTTTCTGCTACAGAAGTCATTTTCCCCCTTTTGGGGGGAGGTGGTCATCCCACTACCTGTGCTATTTTAAGCACAGTGATAGATGAAAAGTAAGTCAATGTCAAAGACACTGAGCCTTCACTGCCAGTAGTTAGTAGAAACGCAGGGGAAGGAGCACCAGACCAGAGATCAGTCAAAAGTCCTGGTTTTTCAGCCAGCTCTTCAGGTGTATGACTTTGGGCAAGACTGCTCCCTGGTATCTTCATCAGTACAATGCAGGGGCAGCCTAAACCAGGGTTTTCCAAAGATGAATAGATAAGGCAATTTCAGAGGAGGTTGAATGTTTTTAAATGTATACATACATTGTTCTTACGGTTACCTTCTATGCATGGCAAAGTTTTCCACTTCTGATAGTGATTTAGTTTCTTTTAAAAAATATTTTAAATAAATCTAAATTTAAAAATATTAATAGCATATTGAGAGTTCACTGTTAGGGCAAAAACCATAAAGCTGGTACACAAATCACTAAAGTTAGGAAACATGATAGTTAATTATTCCCAGTGCACATTTGAGGACTAAAATTCCCCGATGAGAGGTTACATAATCAAAGTAGTTCACCTTATAAATCTGAACAGGGAGCTGTGAATATCTTCACAATTTCGCACTTAGTAAAGGTTTACGCTAAATAGAAACAGGCAAAGCCCCCTGAATGCCAGGAAGTCATCACATACAATGTCCGTGCTACTAAGTAGAGTGACTGCTGATTCTCACAGATCCAGCAAGCAGAGGTGAAAGGTAACATCACTACCCAGGGAACGGGAACTCAACTTGCTTCCTTGGAAGCTCTGCTCTACAGCCTCAGAGTGGCCCTGTCTGGAGAATCCACGAGTCGGACTGAAACAGTTTCTGCTACCCATGGCAGGAGGAAACAGTATGTGGCCAGGGCCAGTAGAGCCCAGTGGCTAACAGCAACTCCCAAGATCCAAAGTCATGGTGCGTAGGGGAAAGTCCTAGGCCTGCATTCCACTACCTAGTATGTTACACAGAAGAGAGTATATCAAATTTATTGTGCACTTACTAAGTGCCTGGCAATGTCCTCATTTATTCTCCACAGTGACTTTATAAAGTAGCTACTATTCTCATAACTGTAGGATTAGGAGCCAGTATGCCTGGAATTGTATCCATGGAGATAACAAAATAACAAATGTAAAGCACCCAGAACAATGGCTGGGCACATAGTAAGGAACCAGGCATGTTTGCTATTCTAACCTCTTTTTAAAGTATAATAATAACACAGAAAAGTACCTGGATCTTAAGTTTATAAGCTTGCTGAATTTTCACATACTAAAAAGTGCCTATGTAACTAGCACCCAGTTCAAGAAACAACATTACCAGCACTCCAGAAGCCTACCTTAAGGCCCCTTCAGTCACTATCCACTGCCACCACTCAAAGGTTACCTCCTAACTTCTAATATTAGCTATTGTTTTTTAAATTACTACCATCAACTATTTTCATTTTAAAGATGAGAAAACTGAGGCTAAAAGAAGTCAAATAACTTGTCTAATGTAACCAAGCTAGTAAGTGACAGAACCAGAACTTGAACTCACATAGTCTGAATCCAAAGTCTATCGCCTTAACAACCACTTCACGATACTACCTCCCCCCCCCCCAGCCCCCGGGATTTTGTGACCATAAAATAAGTGAACATATATAAGAATCTTTGCCTGGCACCCAGCACAACATGGGCTCAATAAATGTCAGCTATTGTTGTCATGAGACATGGGGACCTGGCAGATCCTGCCCTATTTACTGGCATTAACCAAAAGAAGGAATTCTACAACAATTAAGATGTCAGCTCTTCTCAGGAGCTTTTCCTGACAACCTCATCCCACCCACACCTGGGCAGAATTAAATACGCCCATATTTGTGTTTGCAAAGCATTTTATAAACCAACTCTAAATAGCATAACCTCACTGAAGAAGTTACTGGTTATACTGTCTCCCCACTAGAGAACTCTCTGAGAAGTAGACCTATCTCGGTCATCTTGGTACCCCTAGGACAAAGGTTCTTTAAGTGTTTCAGAGCTCTAAGGTTTATCTTTAGAAAATTCATGACCTTTCTGAAATAAAAAACGTGTCATATAGGCATCCCAATGGGCAGTGAAAAACAACAGCAAGGTGGTGGGAATGAAGGCAACTCAGAGGGACAATCCCAATGTGAGGGGGCAGCAGCTACTCACCTCCTGCTGATATTGCCATGCAGGATGTGGGAGCAGTGTGCCCAGATCTTTTCTGGAGAAGCTAGAAATCTCAATTTTTATGCAAAATCACTCTAGGTTCCAAGTATTGGCACTGCATGGGTCAAACAAAACAAGCCTACAGCTCTCTCTAGCATGCAGGCCATTAGTCTGAGAACTGCAGTTGAGGCAAATTTGTTGTCTACAAAAAACTGGGACTTCAAAAGAAACCAAAGTTTGATAGTACACACGGGTATCAGATTTTATTCTTTTTCTTTGCTGGCTGGTTCAGGAACGAAATGCTGGACTTCGGTGTTATCAGAAACATGCTCTAACCAACTGGGTAACTGGCCAGCCTAGATTTTAAAATAAAGACAAAGTCTAAGCTGAAAATGAGGAAAGCCTTAGAGACAGACATACAGTGGTATGTATAGTTCCTTTACTATCTACTTTTCAATATCAAATATAAAGTATGACACTTCCATGAATACATGGTAATCCAAATGGGCTCAGTGACATCACCAAAACCCTTTAACGAGGTCCCATGCCTTTTAACGAGGACTCGCTCTTTGCAGGGTACTCTACTGGGTCCCATCAAAGCAAAGATACAGAGCAGCTCATGGATTTCCTGCAGACACTGGGCTTCCTCCAAGTGTTTGAGAAAGCTAAAATGATTGTACAGGCAGGAGTCAGTCCTTGTGAAAGGCTAACCTCAGCTCTTCGAACACTGGACACCAGACAAGACAGTCTCAATAGAGTACAACTTAAATCTCTTGAGCATTCAGCACACTTGATTTCGCCATGAATCAAAAACATATATTAAATGAGCAAAGGCATAATCTCTCAAGGTGTATTTCTTTTAATGGTAGATGCACACAGTGATCTCTTAAAGGAAATTTAGTGCTTGCATAAAAAAGTCAGCACATTAAAGCACTAAAGTCCCAGATCAGTCCATGGTATACAGCACACATCCCAAATCTACTGCTCAGGCTTAAAGTGTAAAACAGCAGCACTGGGAGACATGTTCTGGAGGACTATACAACTTCTGAGGTCCCATGCCAATCAACATTTTCCCCCAACAAAAAGGTGCCAGTAAAGAAGTTTCCAAGCCCAAATATCTGTCAAAAGTTACTTTCTTTTTTTTTTTTTTCTTCCTTTTTTTGTCTCTTTTTTACTGACCGGTAATGGGATCGCAACCCTCGGTGTTGCGCCCGCACCGTGCTCAGCCAGTGAGCAGGAACCAGTCTCCACATGGGATCCGAACCCTCGGCGGGGGCGCCGCCGCGCTCCCAAGCGGCGCACTCTCCAGTGTGCCACCGGGCCGGCCCCAAAAGTTACTTTCTTTTTTTTTTTTTTCTTCCTTTTTTTGTC
>NW_007728543.1:154954-167092 GCF_000696425.1 Galeopterus variegatus | reverse complement strand
TTTTTTACTGACCGGTAACGGGATCGCAACCCTCAGTGTCGCTCCCGTACTGGGGACCGGCAACGGGATCGCAACCCTCGGTGTTGCGCCCGCACCGTGCTCAGCCAGTGAGCAGGAACCAGTCTCCACATGGGATCCGAACCCTCGGCGGGAGCGCCGCCGCGCTCCCAAGCGGCGCACTCTCCAGTGTGCCACCGGGCCGGCCCCAAAAGTTACTTTCTAATGATTCAACAATGGCTTGGTTATGCTCATTGGGTACAGGGCCACCATGATACCAACTCCATGAAGCACCATTTACACTGTATTCTATACGAGTAGAGTACTCTGGAGTTGTGCAATGCAGAGGCATTGATTGGCTCTGCATCAAAATAAGAGCTTAAAGTCCTGAAAAGTACCAGAAATTTCACAAGAGAACTTCTATTTAGATGACGACTGGCAGACAGCTGGTCCAGCTTGTGGAAGCCTGCTGGGAATCTGTAATACACACTATCCTGTTAACATGCAACTGCTTGCACTTCATGACAGATGCTACTAAACTATCAGTAGTGGACTTTCTGAGAACATTTTTATATCTTTAGAAAAACTAAACAAAACAAAACAGACTTGCATGTAATAATTTCAGTGAGGTCCCCTTGTAACCTAAACAGACAATCAAGATAGAGATACAGAGTGTGGCCATAGAACAGGATGGCCCACTCTGGCTTTGAGTCCACATCCCACCTTTATTAGAATCCTGTCCTCTCTAAACTAGTTGAAGAAACTCTATATTTCTGCTAACCAGCAAATGACTTGGGAGAACTAGACATGATTTTTTTTTATACCTAGCAGTTTTAGATCTTCATCAATAACACTGAATCAGATCATATTTCCACTCCCTATGGAATGAATGGTAAATTACCCATTTGTGACAAACATTATTAACTCACTGTACTTCACACTGCCGCTGAAAAATATATGACATCTTCAGACACTCCCTTTCACTCTAAGAATACCACACTCTGAACTAACAGCAACAATTGGTTCATTTTGTTGAAAAGACTCCAAAGGATATACAAGGAGGCTTCAAGATGCCAGAAGGGAAGATTAGTGGATTAGGCGCTGGACTCCACATACCAGACTTAACAGAAACTGCAGGGTCATCTCAGACTCTCTGTTAGAAAAACTGAGCACAAGACACCTTACTGCTCTCTGACAAACTTAAGAGGGCCTTACAGACTGTTTCTGGTGTTTATGAGGATCCGGGGGGGGGGGGGAGCGGGAAAGGCTCTGCAATCATTTAGATAAAGAAATACATTGTCTTTTATTTCCATTTACTGTGGGGGAAAAAAATCACATCTCTGCAACATGCTGTGTATACAGTGGAGAAGTAGAACCATCACCAACCAGATGCCCAAACAACATGAGATTCTTTGAGGTAAGCTTTACCTTATACATACTACACAATATTATAGATTTCTAACATTTCATTCTTGCCCAGTGCAAATCTATAAAATAAACCTAAAATTACCCACAAACCTGCTTTTTCTTTAGTTTTTAAAGGCCATCAAATCCTTGTAGATAGTATGGACCTCCAGTTGTTAACATTCAGAAGGAACACACTTACAGCCCTGTCTCCATTGGGCTTATTTATTACTGCTCCAGTCAATGGTGTACTTCAGAGCTGAGAACAATTCCAATGAAGTTTCACTGCTAGTGGTAAACACCACTGCTTCAACAATCCACATTAGGTCAGCACTTAACAGAGGGTCTCCCTCTCAAGCAGGTTGTCCAAGAATATGAGTTTGTCAACCACTGGCTCAAGAGAAGCAGAAAGTCTTCTCAATGGTTCAAAATTCATTTTATGTTCAACTACAAGCTTTCTGCAAACTGAGGATCTGAGCTCTTTAGGGTAGTGACTACAATTCTTCCTGGACACAGAAGGCCAACAAGGTAATCGTCACACATCAGCACAGAGCGAAAGTCATTACATATTAGTAGCCAGTGAGAAACAAGGTTCAGGACCCTGTACTGTAGAGGAGAGCACTGTAACACGCCAGCAAGCAGAGTGGTGCAAGAGAGCTGGATGGCATGTTCATCCATTACAGCCAGTGGGTGGCTCGGAAGTGTAAGTAAGATGGACACTACTGTACTGGTTGGTACCTAGGGAGTAAGTAACAATTCATCAGACAAAATTTTAGGTGGAACCACAGGTTTGAAAGTTCTGGGATCTAATATCATGTCTACAGGAGCATCAGTATTAACAGGAAAAGTCAGTATCTGGGAAACAGGGAGGGTTCCCTCCCCTGGAACAGTGGAAAGAGATGTAAAGACCGTATCTTCAAGCGCCCGAGTGGAGACCTTCTAATACAACGAATCCTGTGGCTTCCTGTTAGAAATCAAGCAGTAATTAGTTATAGCCCAACTTTTAAAGTATCAATGGACTTACAATTACATAGGAAGGAGATGATGAACATAAGACTCGACAGAGGAATTTTAGGCATTAGTACTAACTTGTCAGTAAGTTTTAGCCACAATACAAGGGCACGTTCTGTTCTTAAGCACCATGCCAGAAACCAGAGAGTATTTTTGGCAGGTCTCATATTCATTCTCCAGCGAAGCTTGCAACCTCTTAAAAACCAGTTCGTTTAAGTCTGACAAAAAGCACGACACTGTCAGATGGTAGAGTTTCACTGTCAGAATGAGTCCGTATCACATTCTCCTCAGGAGAAGAAAAGGCTTTCCATAAGGAATTTCTACCTCTTGGGGACCACCCACACCCATTTAACACCTCCTCCACTCCCCCCTCCAAAGAGCACCCTCAAAAATAAAATATGCTCGAGTTCCTTCCACTTCACCCTCGAAATACAGGAAGTCCAAAGACGATGTTTTCCAAGTTTTAACAAGCTACTGGGCGTGAGACAGCCTCCTTGGGTCTACACCCGTATCCTCACCGCAAGCTCCCCAGACCCCTGTCCTCGCGAACCTCATTCTGGCTGCCCTGTAGGTCCAGCCCCGGTGCGGTGGCGCAATGGACAAACCCTTTCCCAGCGGCTTTAGACACCTGGGAGACCCGCCCGACAGGCCGGGCCTGGGCCTCGCGGTGGCGCCTCATCCCCCAGCTCCTCCCGGCTGCAGGAGCCCCAAGGAACTGCCGGGCCCAGCTGAGGCGTCGGCCCAAGCTGCCTCCCGCCCCCAAGCCCGACCCCTCCTCCCCGCCCGGCCCCGCCTTGGGCTCTGCTCCACGAAGCCCTCGGCCTTCATCCCCACTGGAGCGCTCTGCCCCTGCACCAGATCCGCCATGACCGCCCCCGCCGCCGCCGCCGCCCGGCTCCCAGGTCCGGCCTCCCGCTCCGCTTGGGGACCCGTAGCCGGAAAGGGAAAGTCGCTCCACTTCCGGCGGAAGGGAAGCCGGGACGCTCGATACGAGCAGAGCCGCGTCTGGGGGCGGGGTCAGACCACGTGGTCGCTGTCCGGCCGGAAGTGGGGGCGGGGCCGTGGCGTGGGGGGCGGTCCCAGGGCGCGGGGCTTGCTGTCCGGTCTCGAGGGCCAGGTCCCGACCCCGCCCTCCCGGACGGGACTTGGTTCAGGGCCGTCGTTGAGGGGACAGGACTTTGAGGCTCGGCTGTGGCCCCGAGATGTCCGGCTGCCGGCCTTTTGGAATCTCAGAGAGGAGTGACGTGGCTTTCCCAAGACGCCGAGCAGGCGTGATTCACTCAAAGCCTGGCCCGTGGCAGCCCCTCTCTCAGATGACCATTGGTTTGGAATATTGGGACGGAGCGCTTTGAAATGGCACCGTGAAGACCAGTGTGAGGCACGGAAGGCAAGGGACAGCACCACAAAATGTCAGTGTCCCACGTTAGCAGGGAGTTCCGGCCCCAGCTCATGCACCGCAATCCGTTTGCAAGAGGATGGGCCAAGGCCACGTCTCCTTGGGGTTGCCTGGTGACACCGCTCACGAAGGACGCTGCCACTGGAAAGCCAGCGTGGCGTGCTCTTATACATTCCTTCACCGACCCTGGGACTGTGGGGGAACAGGAAATACCACAGGACCATCACTGCGTCCGTGCCTGCTGAGTCAAAACCCATATTGCAAGAGGGTTTCTTAGAATACTTCAGTAACTTTAAAAAGGGTAGTGACCAGGTATAGATTTTTCAAAGCAAGGGAAGGAATCTTAGTGCTGGAATGCACTCGAACTTTTGAGGTGGATCTTCTTATAAATGAGCAAGCGGACCCCCCCACCCCCCGAAAAGTAACAAAGGTCAGGGGCTCCGACACACATCTTGTTAGTGGAAGGTCCAAATTGGGCTGCCCATTTTGGATTGACATGATTGCCCTTTAATATTTCCCAAACCTTTTGGTGCCAAGAAGTTGGATTTTAATGGAGAACCACGTTGTCAAGCATTTTACACCCATCTAAAGTTATGAAGGAAGATGAGTGCCAAGAAAAGAAATAAATTAAATCTAATATGTCTTCTTCTGATGATCTCCCACCTGTTCCTCATGGTGTCATCACGCTAGGAGAGCTTTGAGCTTTGGAAAGAAGTATGAGGAATAACTGGCTAATAATGAAAGCACAGTTCTTTATTTGTTAATGACTTTACTCCTAGACTGTGAGTCCCTTTAGAGCAGAGACTTATTTTTCCCCTGTATCTCTAGAGTATGGCCCATAGTAGGTGCTTAGTAAACTTGTTGAATTGAATGATGCTAAATTGAAATAATTCCTAGATTACGGCAAAATAAAAGAGTTTGGCAAAATTGCAGGATTGAAGATGATCGCTTTCAGAAAAAATTGTTTCAGTCCGTAGAGGAAAGCACATAATTTTCTGTGTTGTTGAAGTGCTGTCATGAGGCAGGACTATGCCAACACATCTATTTGTTGTCCAGCTTGGCTGTGTTGAGGGTTTTAACTTTGCTATACTTATAAAAATCAAGGATATGACATCAACCTTTAGGAATAGGGATGGTTCAACTGACCCAATATCAATGATACTTCTGTTTTGATTTTTTTTATATCTCTGAGATGAGAATATTTGCTTACCCATATTGCAGCTGGCTCTCCCTGTGAATATAAATAGTGAAAACAGGGTTATTGGCTCCAATATAAGGTGCATTGAAGGTTTGGTCCAAAGATCACAGAATGACTAAGTAGGAAGACAGCGTTCTGGTTCCCCATCTTTTACTGGGTGAGTAATTTTGGACAGGTCGCTTATTTCTGGGGGCACAGAATAAGATGACCCAGGTCCCATCAGGTCCACTGTTATATGTTCTGCTAACATCCTGGACTTCATCATCTTAACTGTCTTCTTAGCACTTATCACCGTTGCCTTTAAGTCATTGTGTAATTGTTTCTTTATTGTCTGTCTTTTCCACTAGAATAAAACCTCTACTGAGACAGGGACCATGTTTGCTTTGTTTATTGCTCTCCCTCGTACCTAGCACAACGCCTGGCATTTCGTTGGCTCTCAATATTTGTGAAATGATTGAATGAGAATGATTTTTTCCCAAAGAGTACAAGGAAAGATTCTCAGAGGTTAAAAAAGAAGAAAAGAAAAGAAAAATTTACATACCATGGTTGTGACTAGTTTGCATGAGACTGTCACCTAAATAATCCATCCCACCCTGAGTCTTGGAGATATGTTACTGATGACATTTAAATCCTCTTCCTTGGATATTGCCAAATAGAAACCACCCTAAAATGAAACTGTATCAGTAAGGAGATTCTACGTAATGCTACAGTAACAAAATCTCAGTGGCTTGCAACAATATGGGTTATTCTCTCACTCCTGCTACCTGAACGTAGCTGAAAGGTTGTGCCTCTGTTACGTGTCATCTTTACTCTTCAACCAAGAATGATAGAGCAGCTTCTGTCTCCGACGCTAAACTTCATGAAGGCAGAGGGAAAAAAGAGTGGCAGAGCATGAACCGGTTTTTTTTTTTTTTTTTTTTACTTTTTGTCTTTTTTCGTGACCGGCAATGGATCGCAACCCTCAGTGTTGCGCCCGTACCGGACCGGGACCGGCAACGGGATCGCAACCCTCGGTGTTGCAACCGCACCTCGCTCAGCCAGTGAGCGGCCGGTCTGTATGTGGGATCCGAATCCTCGGCGGGAGCGCCGCTGCACTCCCAAGCGGCGCACTGTAGCAGTGCACCACCGGGCCGGCCCCTGAACTGGTTTTTAAAGCTTCTGCATCAAGAGATTGAGAGACGGGCTCTCCCTTTGCTCTCGTTTCACTGGCCAAAGAGAGTCACATGGCAAAACCTGATGTCAATAGGATGCAGAAGGGTGAAGCTTTTGCCTAGAAGTGACATGTTGCACTTCTGCTCACATTTAATTGGCCAAAACAAGCCATGGCCAAGCATTGGCAAAGTGGCAGAGAAATACGATCTACCTCCAGGGAGAAAGAACAAATGTTTTTGAACAGTGATATAATTTTCCAAAGAAATCAAGAGAAAAAAATATGTGTGGAGGGCTGGCATGTTGGCTTGCTTGGTTAGAGCAGCATAGTGATAACACCAAGGTCAAGGGTTCAGATCCCTGTACTGGTTAGCTGCCCAAAACAAAACAAAACAAACAAACAAAATGTGTATGGGAAATACTATACAGTAAATCTTTACTCTAAATGATATAACATAGCTGGTTTCTGGTATTCATTAACTACCCTGAAGATCCTTGGCATCTGATCACTTACAATTTAGGGACGCCTCCCATTCCCATCCCAAGATCTGCACCGCCTTTCTTTGTCTCTGAGAAAAAAAATAGCTCAGCGCAGTAATTCTTTGTGAATGAGCTATTCTCCATTTAGAGATTTTCCACAGGTCCCCAGACCAGAACTTTTCCAATGTCAAGGAAATGTCGCTGGAATTTTAAGTGCAAACTAAAGAGCATGTCAGTATGAAATCTAAAAATTTAAAAACAGAGAGTTACTCCAACACTGACCAAGGACAAAGACACTCCTTGGAGCAACGTGAGGGATCTGATCATTGAAAAGGATGCCCATCGTCTTACCATTGCAGTGACAAATTAGAATCTACCTTTAGGCTGGCCGGGTAGCTCAGCTAACAGAACAGTGTTAGAACACCAAGGCCAAGGGTTCCTATCCCTGTACTGGCCAGCCACCCAAAAAAGAAAAAAAAAATTAAATAAAAGAATCTACGTGTAACAGGGTAATATAAATAAATATGTCCCTGATGATTTCACTCTTGTCCTCATACCACCTTATAGGGTCGTACTACATCCTCAAGGAAGTTCCCAAGAAAGAGTACATGGCAAGTAAATTTTCTGGGATTGTGCTATTGTGAAACAATCTATTCTGCTCTCACACTTAATGATTAGCTAGTTATTGAACTCTGGGTTGTAAATAATTCTCCTTTAGAACATTGAAGGCATAACTCATTTTCTTCCAGCATCCAGTATTTTTTAAAACAGCTTTATTGAAGAAAGTTTGGAAGGTTTTTTTTTGTTTGTTTGTTTTTTGTTATTTTTGTTTGTTTGTTTTTGGTAGCTGGTCAGTACAAGGATGGAACCCAGGATCTTGGTGTTTTCAGCACCGTGCTCTAACCAACTGGGCTAACTGATCAGCCCTAAGGAAAATTCAATATACAATAAACTGCACATATTTGAATCTCTTTTACATATGTATACACCTGTGAAACCATCACTACCATCAAGGTAATGAACATATCTGCAACCCCCAAAAGTTTCCTCATGCCCCCTTGTAATTACTCCATTCCACCTCTCCCCAGCTCCCCAGCCTCTACCTCTCCATCCACAGACAACCACTGATCTGCTTTCTGTCACTACAGATTAGTTTGTGTTTTCCGGACTTTTGTATAAGTGGAAGCATACAGTATGTACTCTTTTTGTCCAGATTATTTCACACAGCATAATTATTCTGCAATTCATCCATGTTGTGTTGTGTATCAATAGTTCATTCCTTTTTATTGCCAGGTAGTATTCCATTGAATGGATATACCACAATCTGTTTATCTAGTTACCTGTTGGTGGACATTTGGACAATTCCAATTTTTGGCTATTATAAATTAAGTTGCTATGAATGTAAGTATCTATATGGGCATGTGCTATTATTTCTCTTGGGGTAAATACCTAGGAGTGGAATGGTTGCATCATATGGTAGGTGTACATTTAACTTTTTAGGAAACTGCAAACCTGCTTTCTGAAGTGGTTGTACCATTTTGCATCAGCAGCTTGTAAAGGTTTCAGTTTCTTCACATTTTGTATGGTCAGCATTTTAAATTTCAGTTATTCTAATAGGGTTGTAGTAGTGTCTCTTTGCGGTTTTAATTTGCATTTACGTAATAACTAATGCTGTTGATTATCTTTTCATGTGATTGTTTGCCATTCATATATGTATATATATATTTGTAAGCTATCTGTTCAAAACTTTTGCCCATTTAAAAAATTAGGCTAGGGTCAGCCCCTGGCTCACTGGGTGAGCGTGGTGCTGATGACACCAAGTCAAGGGTTAAGATCCCCTTACTGGTCATCTTTAAAAAAAAAAAAATATTAGGCTGTTTTCTTACTAATGGTGAGGTTCTTTATATACTCTGTATACAAGTCTTTTATAAGATATGTGATCTGCAAGTATTTTTCTTTCAGTCTGTGGCTTGTCTTTTTCATTCTTTTGAATAGCAGAAGTTTTTAAATTTTTATGAAGCCCAATTTATCATTTTTTTCTTTTATATATTGTACTTTTGGTGTTTTATCTAAGAGAACTGCCTAGCCCAATGTCACAAAGATTTTCTTCCAGCTTTTCTTCTACAAGTCTTATAGTTTTAGGTTTTACATTTAGTCTGTGATTCATTTTGAGTTAACTTTTGCATAAGGTGTGAGGAATGGGTCAAGATTCATTCTGTTTTCATAAGGATGTCTAATAGTTTCAGTATGAATTATAAAAGGGGTTATCCTTTCTCCATTGAATTGCATTTGTACTTTGTAAAAAATAATCAAAACCAATTAAACACAGAGGTGTAGATCTATTTCTGGACAATTTAAACTGTTCCATTGACATATGTGCCTAATTTTCATCATCACCATACTGTCTTGATTACTATAGCTTTATAGCAAATCTTAAAATCAGATAGTTTAAGTTCTCCAAATTCATTCTTCTTTTTCAAAACTGTTTTGGCTATTCAAGTTCCCTTGTCTCAGCATATAAATTTTAGAATTGGCTCGTTGAAATCTACAAAGAAATTCTGTTGGGATTTTGATTAAGATCATTTCGAATCTATAGATCAATCTGGGGAAAATTGACATCTTAAAATAGCAAGTCTTCCAATCCATTAACAGTATATACATCTTTACTTATTTTGGTCTTTGATTTCCTGCCCAGAGTTTGGTAGTTTTCAGCTTACAGATCCTGCACTCGTTTTGTAAGATTTGTATCTAAATATTTCATAGTTTTCTGATGCTACTGTAAATGTCACTTTTAAAAATTTTGATTCTCAGTTGTCCATTGCTGATATATAGAAATTAATTGATTTTTTTTATATTGAACTTTTATGTCTAAACCTTCCTAAACTCACTTATTAGCTTTAGTAGCTTATATGGGTGGATTTCCTGAAATTTTCTATGTAGACATTCATGTCATCTGTAAATAGAGATAATTTCTTTCTTTCTTTCCAATATGTGTGTCTTTTTTTTTTTTTTTCCTGCCTATTGCACTACCTAGGATCTCCAATACAATATCAAACAGGAATTGTGAGAGCAGACATCCTTGAAATGTTCCTGATCTCAGCGGGGGTTGGGTGGGAGAGGGAAGCATTCAGTCATTGACTGTTATGTATGATGTTAGCTGTAGGTTTTTGTAGATGTCCTTTATCAAATTAAGGAAGTTCCCTTGTATTCCTAGTTACCTGACAGTTTTTAAAATCATAAGCAAATGTTGAATTGTGTCAAATGCCTTTTCTGTATCTATTAAGATGATATGATTTTTATTCTTTAGCCTATTCATTTGATGAATTACATTGATTGATCCTCAAATACTGAAGCAGCCTTTCTTTTCAATAATAAATCTTACTTGGTCATGATGATTATGCTTTTTGCTGGATTTGATTTGCTAGTAGTATGTTGAACACTGCGTTTATTAGGAATAATGGTCTGTAGTTTTCTTGTAATGTCTTTGGTTTTGTATCAGGGTAACGTTGGCCTCATAAAATGAATTGGCAGGTATTACATGCTTTTCTATTTTCTGGAAGAATTTGTGTATAATTGGTCTTATCTTTTTCTTAAATATTTTGTAGAATTTTCCAGTGAAATCATCTGGGCCTAGAGGGTTTTTGTTTGTTGTTTTGTTGTTGTTGGAAGATTTCATAATATGAACTCAATTTCTTCAGTAAATGTAGGACTACTCAGATATTCTAAAAATGCACCCAGAATTTGTTTTAATCAGGTATGGTAAGACACGCAGACATAGAAATGATTGTCATGAAGGAAGAAATTTATACTCAGATAGAAACAGGAGACATACCATGCTATGCCGTGCAGGGCCACATGAGGAAGAACCATGGTGTCAGGAGGCAAAGGGGCAAGAGGGGATTGTCATGTCTCCTTGGTGAATTGACTTGTTAGTTATTTTGTAATGTCCCTTTTCATCTCCAGTAATATTGTTTTGAAGGCTATTGTATCTAATATTAATGTAGCCACCCCAGCTTTTTTAAAAAAATTATTATTTGCTTTATATATCTTTATTCATATTTTTATCCTTTAACTTTTTTTGGGGGGGGATGGATGGCTGGTGTGGGGATCCAAACCATCCTTTTACTTTTAACTTATCTGTATCTTTATATTGAAATTGGGTTTCTGTAGTTAACTGGGTCTTTAAAAAATTGTAATCTGGCCATCTCTGTCTTTTAATTGGTATATTTAGACCATTTACATTTAATGTACTTATTGACTCACCTTGATTTAGGGCTTCCAATTTATTGTTTGTATTCTGTTTGTCCCCTCTGTTCTTGCTCATCCATTTCCCCTGTCTTCTGGATTATTTGAATTTTTTTTAGTATTCCATTTTAATTTATCTGTTTGCTTTTTGACTATATTCCTTTGTATGCATTTTTAGTGATTGCCCTAGGGATTAAAATATACATACCTAACTTTTCTTTTTCTTTTTTTTTTTTCCTTTTTGTCTTTTTCCGTGTCCGGCAACGGATCGCAACCCTCAGTGTCACCCCCGCACCGGACCGGGACCGGGAACGGGATCGCAACCCTCGGCGTCACCCCTGCGCCTCGCTCAGCCAGCGAGCGGGAACCAGCCCGTATGTGGGATCCGAACCCTCGGCGGGAGCGCCACCGCGCTTCCCAAGCGGCGCACTATAGCAGTGCGCCACCGGGCCGGCCCCATACCTAACTTTTCTAAGTCTATTTAGAGTGGATATTTTACCACTTTAGGTGAAGTGTAGATACCTTACAATTCTATAGGTCTCTTTCCTTTTTATGTTATAGTTGTCATGAGTATTACATCTACCTACACTGAAAATCCTACCAGATAATGTTATAATTTTTTAATTCAACAGTCATATATATTTTAAAGAACTCAAGGAAAGAATAATAATTTTTATATTTATGCAAATATTTACCGTTTTATTTGCTCTTCTTTTATTACTTAAGTTTCAAGTTTCCATCTGTTACCATTTTTCGTCAGCCTCCAGAACCTCCTTCAGATTTTCTTTTAGTACAGGTGTGCTCGTGATGAATTCTTAGTATTCCTTTGTTTGAGAAGGTCATAATTGCATCTTCTTTCCTGAAGGAAGGATGTTTTTGCTCAATATGGAATTCTCAAATGATAGTTTTTTTTCTTTCAGCACTTTAAAGATGTTATTCCACTGTCTTCTGGCCTCCGTGGTCTCTGATGAGAAATCTTTAATATTTAAAATATTCATTTCCCTATGTATGATGTATTATTTTTCTGTATCTGCTTTCAAGACTTTTTCTTTAGCTTTTATTTTTCAGAAATTTGATTATGATGTTTCTTGGCATGGATTTCTTTGCGTTTGGGGTTCACTGACCTTGAATATGTATGTACATTTTGTTTTTCATCAAATTTGGCAAGGTTTTGGCCATTATTTCTTCAATTTTTTTTTCTGTTCCAATCTATTTTCTACTCCTCTGTGACTTCAATGACACACATGTTTGATATTTT
>NW_007728543.1:153687-154563 GCF_000696425.1 Galeopterus variegatus | reverse complement strand
TTTTTTTTCTGTTCCAATCTATTTTCTACTCCTCTGTGACTTCAATGACACACATGTTTGATATTTTGATATTGTCACTGAAGTCCCCAAGACTGTTTATTTTTTCAAATCCCAACCCCTACCCCATTCTTCAGATTGCATGATTTCTATTAATACATTTTCAAGTTCATTGGCTCTTTCCTCCATCCTCTCCATTCTGCTATTTAGCCCATTCAGTGAAATTTATATTTCAGATATTATTTTCTCATCTTTCCATTCATTTCAAATTTACTTTTATCTGTGGTGTGCAGTTGAAATAGCTGCTTTATAGTCTCTTTTAATTCCTTCACGAGGATCATCTCAGGGCTGCTATCTGATGACTGTCTTTTCCTTTAAGAACTGTTCACATTTTCCTGGTTATTGGTATGTCCAGAGATTTTGGGCTGTATCCTGGATATTGTGAATATTACGTGTGTAGACTCTGGGTCCTGTTAGAATCCTCTGGAGAATGTTTATTTATTTTTTTAGCAGACCATCAACCAGTTTGCTTGTCTGCTTGTTTGTGTTTTTGGCCTTATTCTTGCTCCTGCTTTACCTTGTTTTTCTGAGTTGTGAAACTCCCAGGTGTTCTGTAGGGCATGTGTACCCTCCTCTGTTACAGTCTCATCTATGAAGATTCTTTGCTTCTGCTTTGCTTCATGAGTTGCCACCCTGCCGTCCAATTTATGCCTTCCAGAAATTTGTTAGTACCACTTGGCAGCTGCTGCTCTCCCTCCCACGCACTTTGATGTTGTGGCTTTGTAACATTTAATATCTTTACTTTCATTTTGGTGGGGTTGTCAGATAGAAGATTTACACATGTGTATTCAACCAGCCATTGTAAATAGGATGCCAATT
>NW_007728543.1:150398-152687 GCF_000696425.1 Galeopterus variegatus | reverse complement strand
CCATCAGATTGACCAGCCCCGGACACTGTATGAGGTTTTATTTTTCATATGATATGGAAGGCTTTTCACTTCTAATCAGAAGAAATTTGTTCAGATATGACATTTGTCAAAAACTGTCTGTACATAAATGCCTGAAGCATACAGAAATGTTTCTTAAATCATTCACTCAAAACATATATAGAGCATCTACTATGAGCCAGACCCAGCTAGATTGGATGTTATAAGAGAGCAGGGGCTATTTCAGGTATATTTTACCACTACATTCTCAGTTCTAAGTAGACATATAATAGATGCTTAGTAAATGTTTATAGAAAAAATTATGTGTGAGTGAATTTACCAAGTTCTGAGGCTTGAAGATGAAAACAGTGTCATGTTTCAAACACTTCTTCCCTTTGAGCTTCTGCCTACATATTTATTCCATAACTCGTGCCTACCAAAAGCTTCTATATCCTAAACTCTGCTATCTTCAATTACTGCCTTGATTCTCCTGACTACCGGGCCCTGGTAGAATGGAATAGTACAAAATGCATAAGTCATTTTCTAACTCCCAGTGTTTATTCCCACCTAGATTTTCCCATTCAGAATTCCACACGGGTATGGGGTCACATTGAGGTTGTATCATTCATTCTTGTAAGGCCATCGGGCTTTAGAGGTTATGGTTTCTCATTACTTGTCTTCATTAAGAATCTTCTGATTGTCTAAAACAAAACTTGTCACTGACTGACTTAAACAAAAAAGGGATCTGTTTACACTAATGCTCATAGCAGCATTATTTGCAATAGTTAAAAAGTGGAAACAATCCAGATATCCATCAGCAGACGAATGGATAAACAAAATGTGGTATATAAATACAATGGAATATTATTCAGCCTTAAGGAATGAAATTCTTTTTTTTTTTTTCCTTTTTTTTTGTCTTTTTTCCGTGACCGGTAACGGGATCGCAACCCTTGGTGTCGCACCCACACCACGCTCAACCAGTGAACGGACCGGTCTCTATATGGGATCCGAACCCTCGGCGGGAGNGAATTCCACACGGGTATGGGGTCACATTGAGGTTGTATCATTCATTCTTGTAAGGCCATCGGGCTTTAGAGGTTATGGTTTCTCATTACTTGTCTTCATTAAGAATCTTCTGATTGTCTAAAACAAAACTTGTCACTGACTGACTTAAACAAAAAAGGGATCTGTTTACACTAATGCTCATAGCAGCATTATTTGCAATAGTTAAAAAGTGGAAACAATCCAGATATCCATCAGCAGACGAATGGATAAACAAAATGTGGTATATAAATACAATGGAATATTATTCAGCCTTAAGGAATGAAATTCTTTTTTTTTTTTCCTTTTTTTTTTTGTCTTTTTTTTTTTTGTGACCGGTAACGGGATCGCAACCCTTGGTGTCGCACCCGCACCGTGCTCAACCAGTGAACGGACCGGTCTCTATATGGGATCTGAACCCTTGGCGGGAGCGCCACCACACTCCCAAGCGCCGCACTCTACCGAGTGCGCCACTGGGCCAGCCCAGGAATGAAATTCTGATGAATGCTATAACATAGGTAAACCTTGAAAATGTTATGCTAAATGAATTAAGCCAGACACCAAAGGACAAATACTGTATGATTCTACTTATATGAGGTGTCTAGAATGGGAAAATTCATAGAGACTAGAAGAATAATAGAGGTTACCAGCTGCTGGGAGGAGGGGAGTAGGTAGGGTAACTAGCCATTCAGGTTTTCCTTGAAATGAGGCTTTTCCTGGAATATGGAACTTTTGGTGCTAAAACCAGGAAAGTCCTGGGAAAATTAAGATGAGTGGTCATGCAAGGAGTGGAAAAAAACAGAGGCATGAAAGGCCCCCCTTCTTATGCACTGGTCTGGCTACCTTAGTCATCCCTGATGGTTGCTTTGGGCTTTGGGGAAGGGAGGAGAAAGGGGAGGTGGTGGTAACAAACCAAATAAAAAGGAGGGGAGCAAGTGAAAGGGGAGTCAAAAGGGGAAAATTCGGCATTGATGGCATCCCTGTGGAAGTTGGAATGTAGACATTCCAGAGTGGAATGAAAGCTGCTAAATATACTCATTTGTTCATTTATTTATTCAATCAGTTTTAACACCTTTACTTATTTATTTTTTTCTTAATGCAAAAGCAATATTTTCTTCTACAAAGAGCTACAGGAATACCTCATGGGGCCGGCCCGGTGGCGCACTGGATAAGTGCACCGCTTGGGAGCATAGCGGCGCTCCCGCTGAGGGTTCGGATCCCACATACAGACCGGTTCCCGCTCACTGGCTG
>NW_007728543.1:141189-148906 GCF_000696425.1 Galeopterus variegatus | reverse complement strand
GCCTTGGTGTTATCAGCACTGCACTCTCCTGAATGAGCCACGGGCCGGCCCTCAGATTTTTAAATTTTTATTAACCTAGATCTATACATGGAATCCTCTACTAATTTTCAAAATCTCCTCCGTGGTCATACTCCTTTTCCTGTTCCTAATGGGGCATATTTGTTGTTCTGTTTTCTTGCTTTTAGATTGGCTTTGTAGGAGCTGACTTTTCTGTAACAACAAAAAAAATTAAATTGTAGTAAAATACACACAGCATAAAATTCACCACGTTAACCATTTTGAAGTACATGCAGAGTGTGTGCGGACCTCACCACCGTCCACCTCCAGGACCTCTTTCATCTTGTGAAACTGAAACCCTGTCCCCATGAAACACTCATTCCCCATTCCCCTCTCCCTGCAGGTCCTGGCAACCACCGTTCCACCTTCTGTCACTATGAATTACAATATTCTAGGGACCTGAGATGAGTGACACTGTGCAGTATTTTCACTTAGCATGTCTCAAGGTTCCAGTGCCAGATTTCCTTCCTTTTTAAGGCTGAATACCATTCTGTTGTTTGGATAGACCACATTTTGTTCATTCATTCAAGATTGCGTCCACCTTTGGCTATTGTGAATAACGCTGCTATGGACACGGGTGTACATCAATAGCTGCTGACCTTTGAAGCCATCATCATGGAAAGGGGGAAAACCATGACCTCCCCCCATTGGTTTCTTGCTGGGGAGGCAAGATTGGCAAAGACCTTATCATCTCTTCCACAGAGAAAATGAGGTTCAGAGAGGACAAGCAGCATGCTGGAAGTCACACAGCCTAGAAGTTGTAGACCCAGGACTCGAACCCAGAGCTGCTCCCTGAGGCTCTGCTGCCCAGCCACCCAGCCACTCTGCTCACCCTTTCTTTCAGGCAGATGGCACAAGCCTCCAGTCCACACTGGTGCCTGTTTGGTGACAGGCCTTTCAGTGACCCAAAGCCATCCTGGAGAAGGTGGCTCCTCTGCGCTGGATGGCTGGCTGTGGGAGTTCGAACCCCATTTTGTTCATTACGAATGAAAAGCAAATGTGATTCTAAGTGTTGTGCTTTGGCTGCCAGCACCAGGTGGAGCAGGGCCTCGGCGAGCAGTCACACCAGATAAAACATATCATTTAGGAGTGATTGGAAGGCAGACAAGCTGAAAACATTGTGCAGAAAGGGCTACTGCAGTCGCTCATGAGCATCGAAATCACTTTCCCCAGCCTCGAACATGGATTCACATTTGGGGCAATTTCCTTCATGGTAGCTCAACTCCATGAGTGGGTTGGGGCTCGTAGATGAGCGATTTCCCAGTCCAGTGACTTCCAGCCTCTGTGCAGAGCCCAGGGCTCAGTGTGGCTTGGCTTCCCTGGACCTGCCACTGTGCTGCCCATGGAGAAGTTGTCTCAGAAGCAGCTTCTCAGCATTCAAGACTCCTATGAGGGTGGGCAAAGCCCGATCCCATGCGTTGGTTGAACAAGGAATGGCAAAGCAGGAAACTGAGGCTCAGAGAGGTTAAGTTGTGTGTCTAAGGTCACACAGCTCTTCCCTAAGGAACTCCTAAATGTCGAGAAGGCATGGCTATCTAGCAGGTGCAGTCTTACGTGGTACGGTGCCACTTGTGCAGAAATCTAGAGGGAGGAGGCAGCGTAGCACTGCCCAGATTATGGCATAAAACTAGGTTCTCAGGCCCTCTGAAGCCAAATTCTAGGAGGGCTGCTCAGATCCCTACATAAGGACTCTGAATCAGGGGTCTGAGGCATGGCCATAGGCTAGGGGATCCCTGCAGTCGGTGCTGGCACATCTTTTTCACATGTTGGGTGGAGGCACGGCTGAGTCTGCAGCTATAGGGAGGAAGAAAGCCACAGAGGCCAAGAGCCACCAGCCTAAGTGTCCCCTGATAGAAGGCCAGGGAGCCCAGCTCTGAGAGACTGAAGGACTGGGATGAGAACACTGACTCAAATGCCAGACACCAGCACACAAGGCATCAGCAGGTACCCACTGAGCACCTAACAGGTGCCAGGAGCTGGGTGCTTACACTCTAGCAGATGGGAGCTATGGAGCAGTAATGGTCAATCATTCACCAGGGCATTCTAAGCAGAAAGCACTGGGCTGAGCACTCTGGAGAGAGTCACTCTTCAATCCTGATGACAGCCCTGTGGGTAGCGTGTTCATCAGGGCAGGTTAGCTATCAAATAACCCCACAGCGAGGGCTCCTTTCCTGCTCACAGCACAGTCCAATGTCAGGCAGGGGTGTGTTTGGGGGGGCAGGGGGGCGGTGTGTGGTCTGCTCCACGCAGTCATTCATGGGCCCAGGGCCCGGAGTGTGAAGAATGGTGCAGGAAGTTTAGGAGCCAGGCTGGAAGTGGTGACATCATTTCCTCTTTACTCAGTCACATGGCCCTTCCTGCCTGCAGGGGAGCCTGAGAAATGACGTGTAGCTATGCACGTGTTTGGTGAGCAGAGGCCAGTATTTGCCAATGTTAGGGATGATCAGTATTCCAGTTTTGCAAGTGAGGAAATGGTGGCTTGGAGTAGTCATTTGCCTACCTGGGAGGGGGTCGAGCTCAGCCGCAGGCTGTCTAACTCCAGAGAGCACACCCTTAACCATTGGACACACTGCCTCTCTGGAAGTGAGTGCTGAATTGAAGAAATAGGTGTTGCACGCCCATGGGGCCTCTGTGGGAGCAAGGTGTGCATTTTGAGAGGGAGGGCTCTGCTCCAAACGTCCTGGGTTCAGTCCCAGACTCTGCCTCTTACTGGCAGTGTGACTTTGAGCAGGTCAGATAACCACTCTGTGCCTCAGTTTCCCCTTCAGTAAAAACAGCCCTACCACATAGGTCTGTTGTGAAAATCCAGTGAGTTAATCCATGTAGAGGAGCCGGGACAGGGCCTGGCAGATGGCAAGTGGGTCATTCTTCTCGGTGTGATTTTATGGCAGAAACCAAGAACACAGTAGTGACCCAGCCTGCCTCAGGCTATACAGAGGGAGCCCGGTGGCCCGAGAGTCCAGTTCTCACACAACTTGCCACCCTAGGTGATGTTGCTGCTTGGGTCCCTCCACTGCTGGGGGAAGAGTCCTGGCCTTTTCTAGGCCTTCTGCTGCTCTCCTGCAGAGATGGCAGGGGCAGGGAGGAAGGCAGGACAACACAGGAGGCACGTGTGCAGCTCGCACGAGAACAGCCTGGGCCAGGAGGAAGGAGATGCCACGGAGAAGGAGGGGCCCGCCCCTCCACCTGGTGCACGAGGGGCCTCCTCTGGGGACACCTGCCCCCAGGGTGGCCGCTTCTCCTTCTGAGCCTTGTCCCAGTGTGGGCATGTCACCCCTCACCACCCTCATGTAAACAGCGCCTTCCCGATGGCGAGGCTCCTGCACCTCAGGCTCCTCCAGTCCTCCTGGGGCTCCCTCTGTCCCGGGTCCGGGCTCTGCACCAGGCGCTGTGCACCAGGCGCTCCATGAGCGCCGTTATCCAAGGGCGTCCACGGGGAAGTGCTGAGAAAGCAGGAACCGCCTGGCCCATTTCTTCCCAGAGGGGCAGGCCCTGACCCGCCCTGGAACCCACGGATAGGAAGGCGCAGGGCATGGTGGGGAGGCGTCTCCTCTGCTCCAGCGCTTCCCCTGTGACCAAGGGCACATTCAGCAGAGCCCAGCCCAGCCCATCTCCTTCCTGCTCCCCCACCGCTCCCCACTGCCCTGCAGATAATGTCCCCAATCCTGCAGGGTCTGGCCTCACTGTACTCCACCCTGACCCTTGTCACTTTCAAACCCTAAGCACCCGCCGTGCTCAGTCCTGGGCACTTCTCAGAACATGATGTTTCCTGTGTCCGTGTGGCTTAGTTTGCTGTGCTGCCGGGATGAACCACACAGATGTTTTGTCTCACAGTTCTGGAGGGTAGAGGTCCGAGGTTAAGGTGTCTGCTGCAGTGGTTACTTCTGAAGGTTGTGAGGGAGAATCTGTTCCAGGTCCCCCGCCGCCCCAGCTTCTGGTGGTCCCTGGAGATCTTCGGCATCCCTCGGCTCGTAGAAGCATCGCCCCCATCTCTGCCTTCATCTTCACATGGGGCTCTCCGTGGGCTCGCATCTGTCTCTGTCTAAATTTCCCCGTTTTATAAGGACACCAGTCATATTGGATTAGGGTCCCTTCCTACTGCAGTAGGACCTCATCTTAACTAATTACATCTGCAATGACCCTATTTCTGAATAAGATCACATTGTGTACTGGGGGTCAGGACTTCAATATATGAAATTTGTGGGGAGAAGGAACACAATTCAACCCATGACACCAGGCTTTGCCCATGACTTTCCGTCTGCCTGGAACTCCCTTCGCCAAGTTGTCCTGCAGGCAAGCAACCATTTGCTTCACAAGTCTGCTTGAGCACCACTCCTCAGTGACGACCTTGTCTTCATCCATTTGTGCTGCTATAACAAAATACGACAGACTGGATAATATACAAACAATAAAAATTTATTTCTCACAGTTCTGGAGGCTGGGAAGTCCAAGATCAAGGGACTGGCATCTGGTGAGGGCCTTCTTGCTGTGTCGTCACACGGCAGAAGGGGGACAAACTCCCTTCACCCAACCCCTTTATATAAGGGCATCTATTCCCATTCATGAGGGAGGAGCCCTGATGGCCTGATCACTTTTTAAATGCCCCACTTCTTGATACTATCACATTGGCAGCACCCGGATTTTGGAGGGGACACATTCAAACCATAGCAGACCTCTAGTAGCTGAGCTAGAAGGGACTGTCCCTCCTTTGTGCCCCTTTGTCCTTGCATAGCTCTGGCCAGCACAGCAAACACTTTGCACCAACCCACCTGCCTTTCTGTCTCCCAGACTTCATTAGATTGTCGTCTCCTCCAGGGCAAGAACTGTGCCTCACTCGCTTGGTGTGCCTAGCGCCTTGGCAGGGCAGGCACGCAGGAGGTGGTCTCCTATTAGTGCCTGTTGAACAAATGAATGAATTGAGAAGAGAAGAAAGATGAGGCAAAGGACAGGAAAGATGGAGAGGGTGGGGAGGGGGACACATTAGTGCCCCTCGCCCCTCTGACCCTCCCCTCCACCAGGACCCTCCACTCACCAGGGAGATGCACCAGGTTCCCACTGTTCTGCTAGAACCTCAAGATTTGATGTTGTGTCTGGGGTCTGCTTTTCCCTGGCGGGTGGTTAGTGGGGGCTGGCAGCTCAGGACCAGAAAGACAGTGGTGGGGTCCCAGGGCTCAGGGTGGGGGAGGTGGGGGCTTGCGTGTGGGGTACAGGGGTGATGGAGCCAGAAACCACCAGGGCCAGGCCCAGCCTTCTGCAGAAGCAAACCACAGTCCTTAAACACTCCCCCAAACAAGTTTACGATGTAAATCTAGTTTCAAAATAATAACAATAATGAGAAATAAAAAGAGTGAGTGGACCCGAGAGGGAGGGAAAGGAGGCTCAGCCAGGTCCCTCCCCTGGTCCTGATGGGGGAACAGCACACGGAAAAATTGAAATTAGTTGTGACAGCTGAAATTCTCTGCTCTACAGACGACATTTGACAGGGTACTTAAAAAAATAATAAGAAAAGGGAAAGTGGTTTGGGTCGCCCAGGGAAGGGGGAGAACGGGGGATTTCAAGTGACACAAGACGCATAATTCAAGCTTCTTAGATTGCAAAAGCTCTTCTTACCTAAGGGGCCTGCTGCCTTTATTTTTATCCAAATGGCTCAATTACCGCAAAGCCCCACAGAGAAAATTACGGATGTTTGCCTCTATTTTTCTCCTCTTGTCTCGACAACTGTAGATATTTTGTTTTCCTTCTTTCTCTCTCTCTCTCTCTCTCTCTCTTTTTTTTTTTTTTGGTGGCCGGGGGGGTGAAGCGAGAAGGGAGGTGTTCAGATGGGCTGAGGGGCCAGAGGCTTTTGAATTGTTCCTCAGAGCCTGCAAAACACACACACACATGCAGTCGTAGGCCACACACAACTAGTCTTTTTGTATGTGTCCATTTTGATATTTGTCCTTTCTGTCTTTTTTCTTTTTTTTTTTTTTTCTGGCTGGCCAGTAATGGATCGAAGCCTGGACCTTGGTGTTACCAACATCACGCTTTTACCAGCTGAGCCCGGCCAGCCTGTCCTTTCCACCTTTGGATCGTGTCCTGGCTGTCCCTTGACTTCATGCCTCCTCTCTGCTCCTCTCCTGGGGTCTTCTCTCCCTCCTCAGCCCCGGTCTCTCCTCGTCCCCTCCTCGGCCTCTTGCTTCCTGCACCACCAGCAGCAGCAGCTTCTTGGAGCTCTCGTCAGCCCAGCGGGCACCCCTCCTAGAGGCTCTCGTCTCATCGCAGCTGCTTCTAAATGCTGCAATAGACACAGGGAGGTGCAGAGGTGCCCATTTTCCAACCTTCTCATCGGGTTTCCGTTTGTCATTTTTGGAATTGGCACTCAGGGGAGCCAGGTTTGGAAGATGCAGCTCCCACACCTACCCACTCTGCCAGGTGAGGAGTCCCAGCCTTGGAGCCTGCAGCTGGCTCCAGAAAGGTCTCTTTGGGGAGCCCTGGAACCCCAAGGCATGGTGTCTGATTGTCAGACCCTGGGACTCTGATGGAGGGGCCTATAGGGGAAGGGGCTTCTCCCAGTGCATGTCACCTCTTCCTCGCCTAGGGGGTTGTGCCTCTTTCCACCCCACTCCCCTGGCCTCCCTCCCCACCCATCTCCCTGCCTCCTCAGCCCTTCCCACCAGGCCATACCCCTCCCTTGCTTAGAACCCCTTCTGGCTCATTGACCTTGGGATACAACCCGCTGGCCCACAAGGCCCTGCAGATCCACCTCCACCTGCCTCTGCAGCTTCACTGTAAATTCTCTCCCCAGCTCACAGCTCCTTCCTGCCTGGGGACTCTGCAGGGGTGAGCCTGCCCCCTGGCCTATGCTCTCTTTCTATCTCTCTCTATCCACCTAGCTCTCACCCAGCCTTGGGTATCACTGAACTGTCACCTCCTCAAGGACCTTCCCAGACCCCTCTCCCCAGTCAAGCCAGACTCTCAGAGCACCTGCATGTGGGGTAATATTCAAAATGCTGAACAGCCACACAGAAAGGGGCCAGCCAGTCAGAAGGGATGCTGGCTTCAGTCCTGCAGCAGGGTTCTGGAGGCGGTGGTGAGGCATGCTTGGTGGGTCCCAGAGGAGGGAAATAGACACAGAAATATTCCAATATTTTAACCACCATGGCTTTCAGTGACTGCAGCTTGCCTGCCCCCGTCCATGGGCGTCCATCCACTAGTGGTTTTCTGTTTGATGTCTGTCACGCCCATTGCCCCCCCACCCTGCCTCACTGTTGTATCTGCAGGGTGGCACATCTCGTTAGGTGCTCGATAGCTGTAGATGGATCAAAAGGCCCTTGGAACCAGGCCCTTTCTGGGGAGCACTATATTCTATGCCTATCAGTCACCTCCTACGCCTGCACCTGCAGGTGCCTTAGATCCATGTGGCTGCCAACAGAGGGAGAAAAATCAATGTGAAGCATGACATTGGTAGGGCACATGACATCATGGTTTGACTTCAAAGGCTTTAGAGTCAAGGGGCCTGGGTGCAAATGTGAGTCTCTGTGCTCTTGCTGGGTGACCTCGGGCAATTTATTGAGCCCCTCTGAGCCTTAGTGCCCTCGCCTGTAAACGAGGGGTGGAGGGAACTAGCGCATGAGAATTACAAAACTCTTCATGCCCGCCTGATTTTTTTTTTTTTTTTTTT
>NW_007728543.1:131049-140190 GCF_000696425.1 Galeopterus variegatus | reverse complement strand
TTTTTTTTTTTTTTTTTGGTGGCTGGCCAGTACAGGATGGAATCCTGGGCCTTGGTATTATCAGCCCCATGCTCTAACCACCTGGGCTGACCGGCCCCTGCATGACTGTCGAATTAGCTATTTTTCTTATCCAGGACCTCTGTTTGCTTCTCCAATCCACTGTCCACTCAGCAACCACTTCTCCATTCACTGGACACATATTTATGGAGTGTCGTTACCTTCCAGGTGCGGTGATACAGCAATGACTGAGTCGGACAGACAGCCTGCCACCGGCAGCTACGGTTCATCGAGCATCCGCCTTGAGCTGGGCTGATCGCCTTGCACAGCCCGGCTCTCAGTCCTCCCGAGTCTCTTGGCAGTGGAGACTATGGTTGTCCCCAGCTTACAGCTGAAGAAACTGAGCCCAAAGAGCTTGAGCAATTTGCCCAAGGTCACTCAGTTACTGGCAGAACCGGGACTTGAACTGAGGCCCTTAAGATGCCAGACGTTGAACTTTCAACCTCTAATCTATAACAATTCTCCAGAGGGGTTTTTCTAGGGGCACGTAGGATTGGGCCATGCTTTTGCATAGTAGTCCTCGTCAGCGGCCTCCATACTCGTGCACTAGGCCCAAGGGTCCTACAAGGCCCGGTTCTCCAGAGGGGTTTTTCTAGGGGCACGTAGGATTGGGCCATGCTTTTGCATAGTAGTCCTCCTCAGCGGCCTCCATACTCGTGCACTAGGCCCAAGGGTCCTACAAGGCCCGGCGGAGCGCCGCCGCGCTTCCCAAGTGGCGCACTATCCAGTGCGCCACCGGGCCGGCCCCCAAATCCTCTCTTCTAGCTATTTGAAATTATACAATAAATCATTATGAACTACAGTCACCCTACAGTGCTGTAGAACGCCAGAACTTATTTATATCTGTCGTCCAAACTGTCCCCCCACCAGCTCTTCCCATCCTCTAGCAACCACTATTCTACTCTCTACTTCTTTTTTTTTTGTCTTTTTTCATGTCCGGCAACGGATCGCAACCCTCAGTGTCGCGCCCGTACCGGACTGGGACCGGCAACGGGATCGCAACCCTTGGTGTTGCTCCCACACCTCGCTCAGCCAGTGAGCGGGAACCGGTCTGAATGCGGGATCCGAACCCTCGGCGGGAGCGCCGCCGCACTCCCAAGCGGCGCACTATAGCAGTGCGCCACCGGGCCGGCCCCTACTCTCTACTTCTAAAAGATCATTTTTTTATCTTCTCCCTATGAGTAAGAACATGTAGTATTTGTCTTTCTGTGCCCGGCATATTTCGCTTAACATAATGTCCTCCAGGCTCACCCATGTTGCTGCCAATAACAGAATGTCATTCCATTTTATGGCTGAATAATATTCCATGGTGTGTATATACCACATTTTCTTCATTCATCTATTGATGGTGGTTGGGTTGATTCCATATCTTGGCTATTGTGCATAGTGCTGCAATGAACACGGGCGTGCAGACATCTCTCTGATACACTGATTTCCTTTGCTTTGGGTATGTACCCAGTAGTGGTATTGCTGGATCACATGGTAGTTCTATCTGTCGTTGTTTGAGAAAACTCTATGCTGTTTTTCATAATCTGTCCCCACTGTGTAGTGGCTGAGTGGCTTTGGCAGGTGACCTTATGCTGAGCCTCACTTATTCCATCTATAAAATAGGCTGTGAAAATTCAGAGAGAAGGAAGTGCTTAGGTGCTGGTGCTGGCACTGGCGGTGGCTGCTGTGGTTATCATGGCTCTTTTTCTAGTCTGAGAAGCTCTGTGCTAGGCAGCCACTGCCCCATCAGGAGCAGGCGTCTGCCCTTAAGAGAATCAGCTGGGGATCAGATTATGTCTGGTTTGTGGCCACAGGTACAGATAAAGTCTAAGGCTGAGTGCCAGGATCCCGAGACCCAGAGAGGGAGAATTGTGCAATGCCACTCAGCAAGACACAGGGAGAGCTGGCACCAGAACCTAAGGATCCTGACCCCTGGGCCCAGGACACAGGATCTCAAGGCAGGAACAACTGAACACTCTCCCTACAGCCTAGAGCAGGGAGGGCAGAGGGTGGGGCTGGGCCAGGGTTTCTGAGGAACAAAGGAACGTAAAACTCTGGTTATGTCACTCCTGGCTTGAAACATCCCCCAGGATGCAGGAGCAGTTTCAGACACGTTTGCTGCAGAACCCTTCAAATGAAATCTTATACCAAAAATGTAAATGAACAACCAATGAAAGCGCAGCTTCCTGTTTGAGACCAGGGGTGGGGCTGAGTGCAGAGCCTGTGCTGCTGCCGCCTCCCTCTGGTTTACCTTCCTGCAGATCGCCAGGGCTCCTGGAGGAACCCTGAGAATGTCAGGGAGCTCCGTTTGAACTGTTGGCCTAAAGCTCGAGCTCAAATGCCTGATCAGAGTGTATGATGAATGTCAAGGTGCAGCTAGCTGAACACCCCACTCCCCTCCCCTTCCAGCCCCATTCCACGTGCAGCCTGTACCTACCGCTCAGAATGGCCTGTGGTTCTCCTGCCCGACCCCCTCGCCCTGTTGGCAGACTCACAGGCTACTGCCTCCTCTTCATGTGCTTTCTGCCTGTTTTCTACGGAGTAGCTCCTATGCATCCTTTGAAACTTGATCAAGCACTGTCTCCTCCAGGGAGTCTTCCCAGGCCTGCGAGAGGATGCACTGTCCTTCCCGTCCTGGGCACACCTTGCTGAGAGCATTTATCCCCTGCTCTGTACCATCTCCGAGTTGTACAAGGCAACAATCTCATGTAGGAGCTTGGAGCTCAGACCTTGGTCTCAGAGACTCAGGTTCAAATCCTGCCGTGGTTCCTTGGGCAAGCTTGTCTGAACTCAGTTTCTTTATCTGCAATGTGGGGTTAATAACAACCCCCTCCCACAGGCGATATGAGGAGCAGATGAGAGAATACATGCCAAGGGCTTGGCACGGTGTCTAGCCTGTGCCGTCCACGGCAGCTACCCTTCCTGCAGGTGCCCAGAAAGTTCCTCTGGAGAACAAGAGGCGGGGAAGGGGGTACAAAGAGACAGAGCTGGGGATCTTCCCTTAAGGACCGGACAATCCAGGCCGGGGGAAGACTAGGAGACATTGCTCTGGGCTGCAGGAGTCTAGGGAACCTCTGTGGGAGCAAGAATTTGAGCTGGAGTTTAGGAGGTGGGTAGGATGTGGGTGGGTGAAGGAAGGGAACTGCTGGGGCTGGGGGCAGGTGGGGAGCACCCCAGTTTTAGAAAGAGGGGGCCTCCTTATTCCAGTTCTGCTACAAACTACTAGAGGCTGCTTGAAAACAATCTCACTGTGTGTCCTCTCTTCTTTCTACCTTTTTGTCTGATCTGGATGTTTTTTGTAATGAGCATGTGTTACTTTGAAAATCAGAAAAAGCAATTAAGTTATTTTCACTTGCAAAAAAAATTTTTTAAATCACATACGTAGTTAGAATAAAAGACAGTTAACATAAGCTTCACAAGGACAAAACAGAAGAGACATCAGAAACAAACGAAGGGGGCGGCAATTACACCAGGAACGTGGGGAGAGCGAGTTATTTTGATGAATGATTCCCCCTGACTTTGAGCTTCCAAAGACAAGGCCAAAAGGGAAACTGGCAGGAGCAGAAGAGGAGTCACAAAAGTAACACACACTTCTCAGGGTGGAAAGGGGGAGCTTGGGAAGCGGGCAAACTGCGACAGTGGCTCTGGATTGCTAAAGGCTCCTCTGAGCATAGTACCTGGGCCACCTCTCCATGCCCTTCTGGGGAGGACATCACTGTCCTCACTGTTCGGATGAAGAACTTGAGGATCACAGGGTTCGAACATCGCATCTGAGCTTCAGAGCAGGAAGTGGCAGAGGTGGGCTTTGCACCTGAGCCTCTCAGACCCCTGGACCCACACCAGCCAGCTGTGCCTGTGGCTCTTCCACCTCTGATGAAGGGGCAGGAGGAGGCTGGGATGATGGCCAGAGCTGTCCTCAAGTATAGCTGCAGGGGGAGAGGACTGGCCACCCTCAAGGTTGTTGGTCTGACAGCTGCACGTTGCCACCTGGGCCTCCCTGATGGAGTCCTGAGACAGTGCATGGCGGTGACAGTGGAGTCCAGAGATAGCAGGGTGTGATGGCACCATGTGGCAGAAGAGACAGGCCACCGGCAAACCAGTAATCCTCTGGTTTCTTCAAGGCTGCGATGCTTAACCCCTGCGTCTACAGGCTGGGCAGAGTCCACACCAGCAGAGCCAGTGAGCAAAGGGCTCTGAGGAGCCAGGGCAGGGAGCTCCGGGTCTGCCCCCTCCATCCAAGGGAGGATCGGCTGCTTCTGCTACCCACCCTGGGCTGTTGCAACAAGGCAGGGACAGCTTCCTTCTTCTGCTCTTAAACCCTGACCCCCAACTCCTTCTCTACCTGGAAGCCAGGAGGGGTCTTTGAGAAAGTGAAATCTAGCGAGGGCACCTTGCTGCTCTCATCCCTCCATGGCTCCCTATTGCCCTCAAGACAAAGCCAGGCTCCCCGCCGTGGCCTGCAGGGACCTTCTGACATGGCCCGTGCTGCTCCTCCAGCCCTTCTCTCTGGGCTCTGGTCACATTGGCCTCCTTTCTGGTCCCCCAGTTCAGCCCTGCCTTGGGGCCTTTGCATAGATCATTCCTGCCCACGGTGATCAGGTCCTTGCCTTTGTCTGTACCCTGGGAAGGCCAGGTTCTTATCCCTCAGGGCTCAGCTTAACCCATCCTAGTTTGTAAGACGGGGTCAGGGTGCCCTGTTATGGGTCCTAACAGCCCCTGGTATCCTTCAGACTGTGTATCCTTACAGGCCTGTGCCAATGTGGGCACCACTTCAGTGAGTCCTCACAGCACTGATTGGGGCAGGCACTGCTGTTACCCCAGGCTCCTGATGTAGAAGCATGCTCAGAGAGGCTGAGGCTGCAGGTCAAACAGCCAGTCTGCAGCAGAGCCAGAATTTGCACCTGGCTCTGTCCAAATCTCCTGGCGCAGAACACCAGGCAGCCTTTGGGGGCTGGTAGAGACCTCAGAAGCCCCGGTCCAAACCACTTGTGGGGTGGTTGGGGAAACTGAGGCCTAGAAATGGGCAATGACTCCCCAGCATCCTGCAATGCATTGGTGTGGAGCTAGAGAGGCCCCTACCCTCCTGGCCCCAGGCCCATCTTCCCTGCCCTCCACCCAGTGAGCAGAGCTGCCTCTTCTCTCCTTGTGGAGCCTCAAGGTGCAAGGCAGGGGAAGGAGGCCATGCCCAGCTAGGGCCAGGCACTCTTCCCAGGAGCAGAGGGGCTTCTCCCAGAAGTGTGGCCCAAGGGCTGAGCTGGAGGTCCCCTCCCCAGCCCACCCCCAGCCTTGCTGCCAGCTGCTTAGCACAATTAGCCAACAAGTGGCTGTTTTGTGGAGTTACTGCTGATGTGTTTTAAGTGGCTTTCTGAGTGGGAAATGTTCTGTAGGAGAGGCAGGCAGACAAAGGGGAGTGAGTGCATTAGGGTTTATGGTCTGTTTTGCACACGTCTGACATCACTCTTTCAAGCAAGTTCTGTTCAGCCCTGGGAGGGGAATAAAGAGACAAGAGGGAGAGAGTGCAGGCGCACACACGCTCGCTCTGTCTTGCTCGCCTGCACACACACCATCTAGGCCTCCGAGCCCAGGAATAATGGCCGGAGACACTGGAGCAAACTGTCCGACAGATGGGGCCTGCCCGCTCCGAAAGGGGAAGCTCCGGCTGCAGACAAAGTCTCCAGGTGAAATGGAATAACTGAATTAGCCGACTATTGTGCGGGGAGAGGGTAATGCGCCTGCCCCTTCCTAATGGCTGCCCAGTTGCCAGAGAATGAGACCTCTTCTGATCACACAGACGACCCAAGGACAAAAGTCAGCGAGAGACAGCAGAGGGACGGGGGAGGAGGGAGCCCCCAGCCAGCCCCCCAGGCCAAGGCTGGGACAAAGAGCTCATCTCCTCGTCACCCTCAGGCTCAGGGCTTCTGCTCCAGGTGTGGAAAAAGGAGCCAGCAAGAAAGTAGCTACCCATGGAGGGGGCACTGGGAGGGGATGTTGGGGTGGCAGGAAGAGAGTGGCAGACAGGCAGGGGTAGCATGAGGGCACAGTGGGAGACGGTCTGAGATAAAACGGCTTCGGCTTCCGTCTTGCCTCAGCTCAATGTAGTCATCTTTACCAGTCCCCCTTCTCTCGGGCCTCCGTTTCTGCTTCCTGAAAAGGAGGGGATCTGGTTTAATCTGTTGCCCATCTGTCTGTCTGCCCATCCATCCATCCACCTGCCCATCCATCCATCCATCCATCCGTCCGTCCATGTCCATCTGTCTGTCCATCCACTCATCCATCCTTCCTTCCATCCGTCCATCAATTCATCTATCCATCCAAATAGTCATTCAATTAATTTTTTTTTTTAAAGTTAAAAACATTTTACTGTTAGGGCCGGCCCGTGGCTCACTTGGGAGAGCGTGGTGCTGACAACACCAAGTCAAGGGTTAGGATCCCCTTACCGGTCATCCTTTAAAAAAAAAAACAAAAACGTTTTATTGTTCTGTGCACCCAGTTCCAAGGCACCGAGGTTGGGGTGCACTTTCCTCCCTCCCTCTGTTCACGCTGAGCCCCTCCCCAGAAACCTCCACTCTTCCATCTTTACTGATTGAAATTGTATCTACTGTCAAAGCGCATTTTGCATGCTAACTCCTGTGTGGCCCTTTTTTCAGATTTACTCATGTCTATATGATTTCTATGTCATTCGATTTAATAAGTCTCTTCTGGGCACCAATTATGGGCCAGGCATTCTGCTCGGGCTGGGAATAAGGAGGTGAATGAGAGGTTCTCTGGCTAACGGGGAAAGTGAATGGAAAAACCCCAGAAATAATCATTTATTATAGTCGTAATGCTCTGAGGGGAAGCCACACAGGCCTGGAGCAGGCCCCTGAGCTAGCTGGAGGGTCTGGAAGGCTCCTGCAGGAAGAGACTCAGGCGGTGGGGATGCTGGGGGTTGGAAGTCGAGGGGTGCTGGGAACACTGAACCCTGAAGGAGGCCGAGAGGGCTGGAAAGAAGTTTGGGCAGCAGAAGAGCAGTGAGAAGGCACTGAGGAGGGAAGGAGCTCCCGAGGGCGGGCGGGACTGCAGCGAGAGCCAGTGAGACCACAGGAGGCTGGCACAGGGTGACACCAGGAGGGGTCCCTGTTCTCCAAGTCATGATCCTAAACACTGGCAGCCCCAGATGCAGGGATGTGGGAGATGCCAAACACTGTCCTTGCCCGGGAGGAGCTGGCCACGGAGGGGAACCCTCTCTGGGCTGAGGATCCAGTTGACAGGGGAGAAGGACGCTTGTTTTACCAAATGCGAGAGTGCCAATGGACTTCATCCTAACCCCCCACTTGCCCCAGCTCCTGTGCTGGCCTGTCTCCTCCTCTGTCTGTCCCCGCAGGCCCTGGTCAGGGGCTGGAGGGCAGGAAGGACGTACACAGTGGGAAGAAGGAGCAAGAACAGGGACTGGCCAAGTGCAGCAGCAGGTGGGACCACGTGCCAGGAGGGCCTGGGGAAAGGCAGAGCCTCCCCCGACTCCCTCCATCAGGATTGCTTTCAATGAGCAGAACGTTTCCTCTCCCGGGAGTAAAAGATAGAGCTTTATTGGCTTTTTTTCTCATGACAGCAGTAACGCATACTTGCTGTAAGAAAAAAAGTCAGGTGTTGTAGAAGGCAACAAGCTCCTGCCTTCCTCCCGCCCCACGTCCAGCCCATCAGCTCCACCTCCAGAATCCATCCTGCTCCCATGCTGGCTGCCACCTGCACCCTCAGCCCTGGCCCGAGCCCCCAGCGTGGTCTCCTAGTATCTCCTGTGTCTCTCCTGGACGGCGCCCCCTCCTCTCGCTCTTCCCCACTCAGCAGCTGGCAGAGCCGTTTACACATGACAGACTATGACGCGCCTCTGCCCAAACCCCACTGGTCCCTTAAGTCTCAGAGCAAATGCCACAGAGCCCTCCTGTGCCCACAGGCCCCATGTGATCTGCCTCCGCCCCTCTTCTGTCCCTCCAGTCCTCTTCTCCCCCAGTGTGACTTCAGCATCTCTGTTCCACTCCCCACCCCACGCCAGCTGCTGTCCAGAAAGCTCCAAGTAGCCTCGTCCTGGGCATGGGCACTTGCTTAGAAACCCAACCCTGTGAAGCATTCTTCTCCAGCCCGACGGCTTCCAGCTGCTTCGGCAGCTGCGAGTTCTGACCTCTGCCTCCCCAGCTCGGAGGGACGGCTGTGTTCTGGGGGATCCCCGCCCTCTGCTCTGCAGTTGGGAAACAGGCCTCCAGCAGAGAGCTGGTGATCGTGGGGCTCCCCTCACAGGTTCCCCTTCTCTCGGCGACTGTGGTCTTGCGCTGCCTGCTGTCCTCTGCCCGAAAACAGTGGCCTCATCTATTTTGTCTAGTTTTGTGGGTGCTTAAGTGGGGAGGGCTAGCTGTGTCCTCATTTACCACCACGGCCCGTTGCATGTGTCTGCTAGCAGCTGTATTTATTTATTTATTTTTAACACGAGTTTTTTCTTTGGAATAATTTTAGACGACAGAAGAGTTGCAGAGACAGCACAGAGAGCTCCTGTAAACTGTCGGCCAGTTTCTCCTGCAGCTAACACCTTCTATAACCGTGACACATCTGTCAAAACTAAGAAATGAGCATCGGTACAATATCACTTATTAAACTACCGACTTTAAGTTTTGTGGGTGCTTAAGTGGGGAGGGCTAGCTGTGTCCTCATTTACCACCACGGCCCGTAGCATGTGTCTGCTAGCAGCTGTATTTATTTATTTATTTTTAACACGAGTTTTTTCTTTGGAATAATTTTAGATGACAGAAGAGTTGCAGAGACAGCACAGAGAGCTCCTGTAAACTGTCGGCCAGTTTCTCCTGCAGCTAACACCTTCTATAATCGTGACACATCTGTCAAAACTAAGAAATGAGCATCGGTACAATATCACTTATTAAACTACAGACTTCTCACTTATTAAACTACCGACTTTAATCTGATTTCACCAGTTTTTTCCATTAATGTTCTTTTATGTGGATATTTCAAAAGTTTGTGGAAAAATAGAATTAAAAGATAGTAGGAATCTTTCCCTGAACTTTTTTTTTTTTTTTTTTATAAAGATGACCGGTAAGGGGATCTCAACCCTTG
>NW_007728543.1:118130-130049 GCF_000696425.1 Galeopterus variegatus | reverse complement strand
TGGGATCCGAACCCGTGGCCTTGGTGTTATCAGCACCGCACTCTCCCGAGTGAGCCACGGCCGGCCTTTTCCCTGAACTTTTTGAAGTACCCTCGTATTCTTCTGGAATCCAATCCAGAATCCCACATGCTAGCAGCTTTATATTAATAGCCAGAAACTGGGAACAACCCAAATATTCACCAACAGAGGATGAGTAAATAAATTGTGGTGCATTTATACAAGGAAATAGAAGCAAGACATTATTGATACGGGCAGCCACATGAATAAATCTCACAGACACAGTGTTAAGTGAAAGGAGCCTGATGCAACAAATTGATGAATTGGTAAGTTTATTAATAAGTTGATAAGTTGATCAATTTCTAATTGATGATGGTAGAGGTCAGAATAGTCATTACCATTTGTGGCAGAGAGACCCTAATGTGACCCCCACAAATTCCTAAGCCTGGGTGTTTGCACCCTGTGTAATGCACCCTCTTGACTATGGGTGGGCCCAGGGATTTGCTTTTAGCGGATAGAACAGGACACGGGTGAAAGAGTTTTACAGATGTAATTAAGATCCCCAGGGAATTGATTTTGAGCTCATTAAAAGTGTAGGCCAAACTTAATCAGGTTAAAACTTAAAAGGTTCGCTGGCTTGACAAGGCACACTTCTGTGGTGCAGACTCCCTGAGAGGACTGCATGGCACAGGGGCCACTGTCTGAAGCCAGCCCCCAAACAGGGACTTCAGTCCTGCGAGTGTAAGGAGGTGAATTCTGCAACAACCATGGGATCTTGGAAGAAGACGCGAGTTACAGAAATGGATGTGGCCCACTGACACCTTTATTGCAGCCTGGTGGGACCCTGAGCAGAGGACCTGTTAAACTTTGCCCAGACTCCTGACCCATGGAAACAGTGAGATAATAAATGTATGTTTGTTGTTTTAGGCTGCTGAGTTTGTGGTAGTTTGCTATGCAGCAACAGGTAACATACACCACTGGAGCGGTAGTGACTAGGAGTGGTGTACGGGGCTTCTGGGATGCTGGAATGTTCTATATCCGGGTTTGGGTGGTGGGTGTATTCACCAAGCTATACACTTAAGATCTGCACAGTTTACTGTATGTAACTTTTACCTGAATATTAAAAAAACTCCAGCAGTGACCATGATGGATCACCAGCCCTGGTTTTCTATCCCAGCCTCCCTCCCTCTCCCTATCCAGCACCTTCTCTTATCTATTCAGCCACTTAGGACCACCAGGGCCTCTCTCCCAGTGTCAGACACCCCCTCGCCCCCTCGCTGCTAATAATCATCACTTGCATAATATCTCAGTCCTGGGGTAGCTTTTAGAGAGCAGAGGAGACAGCTCTTTTCAAGTGATCATTGTTCTGATTTATAAATCAAAACATGTCACCCCCTGTTCAAAATCTTTCAGTGACTCAAGACCCTGTATGATTGTGGTCCTGCCCAACCCACTAGGCTCATCTGGGCCACCCCTGTCCCAGCCACCCCAGTCTCCTTCTCGTTCCTCCAACTGGCCAAGCTTTGTTCCACCTCAGGGCCTTTGCACTTGCTGTCCCTCTGTCTGGAACGCTCTTTCTCCGGCTGGCGTATTCTCAGCCTTCAGTGCTCAGCTCATGTGTCCTTATTTGAGGAGCCCTTCCCCGCTCCCCTCCAGCCCTGCCCTTCATCCTGCTGGCCTCCTGTTCAGGACTTTTCCTGCTGTGCAGTCTTATCTTCTTGTTTGCTTGTAACTATGTATTTTGCTTATTTGTTTTCAGTCTCATCCTCTAGTGCAGCATTGTACAATAGATACATTATGTGAGCTGTGTAAGTAATTTAAAATTATCTAGTAGCCGCATTGAAAAAAAAATAGGTGACCTTATGGTATTTATATATCTTGTTTAATGCAATATATTCATAGTATAATCATTTCAACATGTAATCAGTATTTTAAAAGTTGAGATATTTTACATTCTTTTGTTTGCACGAAGTCTTTGAAATCCAGTGTGTATTGAACACGTTCAGCACATCTCAACCAGGACTGGCCACATTGCAGGTGCTCGAGGGCCACGTGCGGCTGGTGGCTACCGTGCTGGACAGCGTGGCTCTACGCTGTAGTTCCAGGGGTCTGAGGTTCATCGCCGTTGCTTACTGCTCTGTCCCCAGTGTTCAGCTCAGAGCCCAGCATGTCCCCCATGCTCAATAAATGTTTGTGCAGTGAAGAAATGGGTGGTGAATGTCACATGCACTGTGAAGGGTGGAAAAAGTGATGACCTTCAATCTGCCACCCCAGAATCCCTCATGGAGAGTTGTGAGTTTTTGAGACTTGGGTTGGCAGGAGCCAAAGAACCAAGAGGTTGTCTGGACTTGCTGTTCGTGGAGATGAGCAGGAGGCGGGGGGAGAGCAAAGGGGCCAGGAGGGGAGGCCACCCGGCACTGTGCCCGGAGAATCTGGAGGCAGGTGTCCTAACTCAGTCTCAAGTTCCCTGGGTTACATGACACGGACCCCTCCTCCTTCCCAGGCCTTCTGTGTTCTCTTGCATACACCAAGGTCTCATGCCAAAGGGCGGCTTTTGGTAGAAGTCACATAAGGTATCTGTGCCTCTGCGCAGCTGTTGGAGTCCAGAAAGGCCCTTTGTCACTTACCAAACAGCAGGAGCATCTCAGTCCCTCTCTCCATGCCCAGCAGATCACAGATGCTACCTTGCTGAAGCCTCAACCACTCCCTAAGATAGCTACTAATATGCTCCCAATTTACCGATGAGAAAACTGAGATGCTGCAAAGCTAAGTGATATGCTTAAAGTTATGTTGCAAGTAAGATATGAGCATAGAACCAGAATTTGAACTCAGGCCGAGGTGACTCAGGGGAGCTTCCAAGTAAGCCTAGGCGCCCCCACACTCACCTCCACCACCTCCACAGAGGAGGAAACAGCTATCCCGAGGTGAAGTTACAAAGGCAGTGGCTTAAAACCCCAGGCCAGTTCCAGGGCAACATATTCCAGGTGAGCCATGAGCATCCAGCCCCCACCGATGCACCTAAGTTGAGCTACTTAGAGCCAACCACGTGGCCTCTGTGGGAAGATCACAGCACTCTCAAGCCTGAAGCCACCTCACCTCTGCTGCTTTCAGCTGGGGTCGATTGTGTTCATTTTCTTGAAATGAGTTGCCATGTTCTGTTCTGGAGTTACTTTAAATACGTTTTTGGACACAGGCAGGTCTTCCTCCCCACCCCCAGGTCTTTCTTTACGGTAAAGATCTTAAAGTGCACATACACGCACCTCATTTAACTCTACGGGTCCTATGAGCCAGCACTTCTCAAACCTTAACATGCACATGGGCCAGCTGGGATCCTGTTAAAAGGGAGTTTGTCATCAGTAGGTCTGGGGAAAAGGGCTGAGATTCTGCCTTTCTAGAAAGCTCCCAGGTGACCCTGTTGGCCCACAGGCCTGCTCAGAGTAGCGGGCTGCAGAACCACCTGCTCTTCCTGCTGGCCCAGGTGGGGGGTGGGGGTCATATGAGGTCCAAGGAAAATTTGGATCTAGGGTCCTCCCACTCTTGTTAACCTTCCTCCCTAAATAAAGGCTACTGTTCTTTCCAGAAAGAAAGGAGATCTGAGAAAAGGCTGGCTGGGTGCCTCCGGCCTCTGCCCTTGCTGGGATGTTGCAACTGGGTCTGGAGATTGTCTCGAAGGTCAGGTTTCTGTTGCACACAAAGGCTGGAAGGCTGAGCGAGAGACAAGCCTGGCTTTCTGAGGTGCTGACGATACCCCAATACCACGGCCACCTTCATCCTCAGGAGAAGGCAGAAGCACTGAGCAGAGAGGGTTCCCTGTGGGGAAACTGAGGCCTCCTTGAACTCGCTCTGTGACCTGGAGGAGCCCACTTAGCCTCAGTTTCTCCATCTGAATTCCAGTTGGCTGGACTCAGTAATCCCAGCTCTTGCAGGCTTGTAGCTGAGACATTTCGGTGGAACAGTGGACGAGCCCGGAGACACTCTGAGGCCATGTGCACACGCAGACCCCCAGCCCATGTCCCCCCCCAGCTCAGTGGCTGTCGGGGGGATTTGTGGTGGAGGGCGATGTCTCCTCTGCTGCCCTAACTGGCCCACGTGGGGCTATTTTTCATGGCACCATTGATCCAGCTAAACCAGGGAGATGCATTACTCCTCTGGAGGTCAGGGTTCGGCAGCCCAGCTGGTAAATCGCCCGGTGGCTGTGTTTTAAAGCCCTGCCCTGTGTTTTGGCTCCTCGGGGCTGGGGAGAAGCTGCTGAAGTTTGATATGGCTCTGGGGGCTGGTGGGGCAAAGGGCTCCAGCCAAGGGAGGGACAAATAGATCGATGGGAAAATGCCATGACCTTGTGACCTCAGAGATGGCTTCAAACCGCGTTCTTAACATGCCCTAGTAAATCTGAGGGTGGATCTGCCTCCCTTGGGGACAGTGGGGGCAGTGAGGAGGCAACAAAGGGGATGCCAGGGAAGTGAGAGCCTATGGCCCAGGTGGCCAGATGCCCAGCGTTCCCAGCCGTGGCCGGGCAGAGTTTGGTCTGCTCTCCTTGTCGTCATGTGATGGGGCAAGCACTTTACAGTCTGCACCACACTCTCCTTACCCTGTCCTTGCTGAAGCAGACAGACTTTGACAGCAGGGAAGAGACAGGGCTCAGACTTGGCCGAGGTGGCCCAGCTTACAGGTGGCAGAGTTTTCGAGGGACTGTAAATGGATGTCTAGCTGGGGGACAAAACCCAAGGGGGGTCCGGACAGGTGGGGGTGAGGCTCCAGAGGTGGCCAGGGACCAGCTTCACACCTTAAGGAGCTGCAGGAGGGTTTCAGCTCAGGGCGGGGGAAGGCAGAATGATATGATGCAATTTATGTTCCAGAAAGCTCCACAGGCTTCGGTGGGGGCTGGAAGGGAGGCTGGTGTGATGGCGACAACGGGCTCCGGCTTCCCTCCCAGCCCAGCTTCCCGGCCCCCACCTTCTTTCCAGGCATTTACCCTGCAGGCCCTGGAGTCTGCCAGACCTGGGTTCGGATTCCATCTCAGCCCCTGACTTGCTGTGTGGCCATGAGCCAGTGACTTGTCCTCTCTGAGCTTGCTTCCTGTCTGCGCTTCTCTCAGCATGAAAGGTTGGTGGAGACCAGCCCTGGAGCAGCGCCTGCTGCCACGCCATTGTGACAGATGCACCGTCATCCCAGTCCTTCACCCTGGTAGCCTCAGTGGACTCGGGGCTTCTCCAGGCTGCCCTCTGAAGGGGGCTGCAGGAGGTAAAGCCAGCATGCCGGCCAGGCCCCGGGTGCCCTGCACACAGGGTGGGGCGTGTGGCTTTTGCTCTCTTTCCTGGGGTGGGGGGCAAGGTCAAGGCAGAGCCCCTCCATCCTCCTGGCGGCATTAAGTGTCCTTGCTGGACCCTGGGGCAAGGCACATGCAGAGGCTGGCGGTTCTAGGTTCCAGCCTGGGCTTCGCTATGACTGGGCCCGGCATCCAGGCTCTGCCCTCCTTCTCTCTCGGCCTCAGTCTCCCCATTTGTACAATGATTGGCATTTCCCAAACGCAACAGGCACTCCTGGTGGCCCGAGAGATGATTTAGGATTAACAGTGGAGCCCGTTGCTTTAAACCCGTCCTCCTCTTGGGTCTCCTCCGTTCCTTCTTGCTGCGCCGGGAGACTCAGGCTGCTGCTGATTTGTTAGCAGCCTCTAATACCTGCTAGGCTCGCTTCTGTTCTTTTACATTTGAACATTAAAAAAAAAATGTTTAAATTGTGGTAAAACACACACAAGATAAAACTTACACTCTGAACCATTTTCAAGCATGCATTTCAGTAACGTGAATAAACTTACTTTTTTACCAGACAGAGCAGAGCCCCTTAGAGGAAACGTGGTAAGGAGGTGCCGAGGCTGAAGGCGGGGACCGGCTCCTCCCAGCGCTTACACTCAGGATGCCCGAAGCCTTCTGGACTTACCCGCTGTTGGCAGATGGGCAGACCCAGGGCCTAGTCTCTGACATCAGATGTTCCTGGGTTTGAATCCTGGCTCTGCCTCTCCTGGGCTGGGTGGCTTTGGGCAGGTGGTTTGACCTCTCTGGGCAGGCCCGAAGCCTTCTGGACTTACCCGCTGTTGGCAGATGGGCAGACCCAGGGCCTAGTCTCTGGCATCAGATGTTCCTGGGTTTGAATCCTGGCTCTGCCTCTCCTGGGCTGGGTGGCTTTGGGCAGGTGGTTTGACCTCTCTGGGCACCATAACACAGGACTGCTGCTCCCTGCCTGAAGGGTTGGTGTGGATGTTAGATAATCCCCACGGAGGCACTTCAAGGACACCATTGTTGCTGGTATCCACGTTCACCAGGGCTAAGCAGGAGTGGCAGAGTCCTGGATGGGAGGTCCCCCCACCCCAGCACCCACTAAGAGGTGGCTCAATGAACATCAGCTTTTCCAACATCTCTTCTTTCGGCTTCTCCTTCTCTCCTGTCTGCCCAGTGATGGTTTAGCATATAGACCTGTCCTGAGGCTCCTTTTTGTTTGGAAAGGTGTTGTCCTTGACAAACCATTCCCACCCTCCTGACATTTCCCAGGACCAGAGAAAGAACAGGCGGGGAGGTCCGGTTACAGGCAGCCTGGCCTTACCTGCCTCTTCTCCTGCGGGGCAGGGGCTACACAAAGCCATGTCACTGACCATTGTGGTGAGTGGCCAGACTGCAGGCCTGGGGTTTTCAGGGCATCTATGTAGCCCTGTTGTCTTCCTTGGGGCGGGGCTTTGGCCGGCTGCTCCCCTGGGCCTCTGTTTGTCCCTGGCCTCTCTGGTGTGCATTCCCAGGAGTCGGGGCATTGGCTGCTGCCTGGACCTGTGGGCCAGCCCCGGCCACCCGCTTCCCAGCAATCTGGCCTGGGACACAGATAAAGCCTCCTTTCAGAGCTCCACACAGGCCACTGCAGGGGACTTGGGGAGGAGCACTGGGGTCCTCGGAGCTGCCAGACAAAGGCGCCTTGTTGAGAGGCCTCAGAGAGAGCAGGGACCCCATTCCCTGGTGACAGCCTTCCCCTCAGGGGCTTGCCAGGGTGCATGGGGCCAGCTGCTCCCAGGAGCAGGGCCATGAGCCTCACTGAGCTACGGGCACACGAGGGCACACAGGGTGGGGCACAGGGGCCTGGGATTGCGACAGCAGAACTCCTGGGTTCTGGGGGGGCCTTGGCTGTCACTTGACCTGGCTTTTCCCAAACACATGAGGCACCCACTGCTCCCCGGTGCTCTTAGCATAAACCCAGTGCCCATGCCCCACCCCTCCCCAGCCCCTTGTTCTCTCTCCTGAGCCCACTCTCAATTCCTTTTGGTTCCTTGAACCTCTGGTCTTTGCACATGCTGTTCCCTCTGCCTGAAATGCCCTTCCTGTGCTTTTCACATGGCTGCCACCTGCTCACCCTCCTCAGAGCCTCCCTGACTCCCCTTTCCAAACCACCCTCCAAGCGGATCCCCACAATGTTCCGGCTAGTACACAGGGGAGCCTGTTTCCTTGAACGGTGCTGAGTACATAGGACAAATACAGCTAATCAGTGTCAAATGGACGAAGTGTCCCTGTCCCCAAGGTGGAGTCGAACCCCTTTGACTGGTGGAAGGAGCAGCCAGGGCAGGGGAGCCTGTTTCCTTGAACGGTGCTGAGTACATAGGACAAATACAGCTAATCAGTGTCGAATGGACGAAGTGTCCCTGTCCCCAAGGTGGAGTCGAACCCCTTTGACTGGTGGAAGGAGCAGCCAGGCCTGGGGCCCATGTGTGCTTTATTCTAAAGCTTTTCTAAGGCCTCATAATCTCTCACCCACGGCTGTGCAGTGTCACCACTGGGCCACTCCCATGCAGAGAAAGGAGAAAGGGGGCCCCTATCCCTACCTCCATCTCATGACACACACATCCCTGCTCCATCCTCTGAGCAGGGCCAAGGCTGTCCTGTAGAGCTGTGGCCCAGGATGTCTCTTTATGAACAGGGCCTGGCAGGGGAGGCCAGTGAAGAGGAATGAAGGTGGGACCAGGGCCTGCAAGCAAGAGGGTGACACAGACATAAACAAATGATCACACCCAGGAAAACGGCCGGGTGGGGTGGAGTCCACACAGCGATTTCTCCACCCTCAGGTGGGAGTAGGTCAGCCGGGGTCTCAGACAGAAAGGTCTCCTGCTTCACAGCCGCTGTGTTACCGTCTTAACTCAGAGGCTGCTGGGTCCCTGTGAGCCCCAGTGTGTGGGTGGGGAGGTACTGTTGTGATTAGTCACAACTGGTGCCTGCCCGACCCCAGGGTCAGGGTGTGGGGGGACTGGAGAAGAAGCAAGCACAAGGAGCACTGGCAGGACAGTGATCATTAGTAATAAGAGGACAAAAGTTCTCATTTGTGGAAGTTCCCAGCTGTCCACCCTGTTGTAAGTTCTTCATGTGCATAATTTATTCCTCAGGACAACCCCATGAGATAAGAACTATGGTGGGGCCCATTTTACAGATGAGGAAACTGAGACTCAGAGAGATGGACGATTGGCGCACTCTAGCTCTTCCTGAGTTCTGACCGGGGCTTGTCCCCACTTCACTCCCAACATACCTGTGTTTCTGCAGGGAGTCCTCAAAGGCCCTGGCAGCGCTAATCATCTTCCCCAGGGAGGCTGGTGGGGAAGGCCAGTGTGGGCCGCGTCTGCACGGTGGCTCCTGTTTACACGTGCAGGTGCTAGGCCCTCCCAGATCCTAGGAACCTCCACGGAGCCAGTTTATCAGGCCTCCACCTCTCTGGGCCTGTGGTCTTCAAACTTCAGCAAGCATCAGAATCACCCACGTAGCTTGTTAAACAGGTCAATTTCTGGGCACTAGACTCAGAAATCTGCTCATTCAACAAGAAACACCCCACCTCCAGTGCAAACACTGCTTCACCATTTCAAAAGTCACAAAGGCAATCAGCCCAGAGTCCTTTTGTATCAATATGCCTAAGTGCATCTGGAGCACTGGCGAGTGGGCTGGAACCACATCTAAACTTCTCTGGCCTGTCCCCACTGAGCCGTCCAGGGTCTCACCAGCAGGGAACCCTGGTGCCTCACAGAGGAAAACACTGGAGGGGCTTTCAAAACTTCACAAGCTGTAAAGAGGACATTTGAGAAGAAAGGAAACCTACCTTCTTCAGGGGTCATTGAGTCCAAGATTTTTGTTTTACATCTGGGGAAACTGAGGCCCAGAAAGGTTAAGAGACTTTCCTAAGGTAACACAGCAAGTTTGAGTCGGTCAGTGCAGTGACTTTTCAGGATGTCAAGCTGCTTGGGGTAGCAGGGCTCTGGAGTTCCACCACTAGAGGGTCAGTACTTACTGCTGAGTTCCCAGAGGGCTCCGTGGAGGAACAGCATGAGAAAGGCAGCTGCTCAGTTAACATTTGCAGAGATGTGTGCTGACCATCACCCATAGCAGTGGCAATGGGGCACACAGCCCATCAGCCTGCATGGCTTGGAGCCAGGACAAGGAAGATGCACCGGGGTCCCACTCTCTAGGGGAGGAGGCTGACTCCTTTTCTCCCCACCCACTATGCGGAGAGCTCAGTTTTACTGAGAGCCCATCAGCCTGCATGGCTTGGAGCCAGGACAAGGAAGATGCACCGGGGTCCCACTCTCTGGGGGAGGAGGCTGACTCCTTTTCTCCCCACCCACTATGCGGAGAGCTCAGTTTTACTGAGGCAAGGTGAGACAGATGACAAAAATGAGTAAAGCTGGCTGAGTGTGAGACATTAGGGAGTGGAGGAGAGTGTGGCCCACATTGAAATTTTCAATTTTCAATTTGAAATCTAGTTTTTTCTAAAAGCATTGTGCCAGCCAGTAGAAAACCCCAACACACCTAAGGGCCAAGTTTGGCCCACGGCCTTGGGTTCTCCATAATCAGCATTCTGTGTAGGACTGGGTGGGAAGTCTGGAGACCAGAGTTTTGTTCTGGCCCTCTTCTGACTAAGCATGTGGCCTTGGGCAAATCACTGGCCTCAGTCTCCTAACCTGTGCATGAAAGGACTCGGTTGGGATCCCCTTGAAGGCTGTGTGCCAGGAAGCTGCTGTGAAGACTGGGATGGAGACCAGCATGCAGCGAGGCCACTGTGGCTTTAAAAGTGCCTTGACAGCCCTGGCAGCCGCAGTGACAGCAGTGAGCCACTGAGCCTGCTGGCGCGGGCCACCTGCGGAGCCCTCCACAGCTGGGAAGATTAGTCTCTTCCACTAGACAACACCCATTACCATGTTCCAATAGCCATCACTTCCGCTAGGAGAGCTGCAGATGAGATATCGATTGCGCTGACCCTGGGCGAGCCCTTTCCCTAGCCTGAGAGGCGTGCAGATCAGCTCAGGGCCCGGCTTGTGACCTGTGGCTCACGCTCAGGGCGACCAAGGCCCTCCGGCCTCCTTCCACCAGCCGGGAGCTTTGGGATCCAGGTGGAGCTGACAGCAGCCCCACCAGGTGGGTCGGTTCGGGCTGGCCTCCCAAGGCTCGAAGCAGGTGGAGGGCCGGGCTCAGAGCCTGTATTCCCTGTGCTCTGTAATTTCAAGATGGGAGAAGGAAAGGGGGCACTTCAAGGGGCAACAGCAAAGGTGTGACTGTGGGGAGGACACGGTCCACGTCTGTGTTGAGCCTCAGGAAGTGATATCTGTCTGGGTTTTGCAGAGTGAGGAGGAGGAAGGACACCTGATGCCAGCACATGGGTGGCGGGTGAAAGCTTTGGGGCCAGGAAGTGACATAATCTCAATGCCACCTCTGTCCTCAAGTCTTCAGCCTCCTTTCCAGGCACTGGCCTGCCGGCAGCCCCTAGAATCTGCTGCTGCTTCTGTTCAGGCATCCAGAGCACTGGAAATAGGAAGGGGACTGACCTCAGACCCAGGCCCTGCGGGCTGGTAGGCTCCAGGGCAGGGGCTGCGTCTGCCACCTCCCTGCCCTTCCACCCCACTCCACCCCAGCACAGGGTAGGCACATTGTCCATGGTTGAGAAATCAGCTGAGAGCGAGACATCAGCGGCAGGAGCGTGGTCCTTCCTTCCTTCCTTCCTTCCTTCCTTCCTTCATTCATTCACGGAATCTCACAGGGCAGGAAGAAGCCACAGCCCAGAGTTCTCATTCGATAAGCAAGAAGCCCTGGCTGGTCCCTGCTGTCAGTGCCTTGATGGGGACAGCTCAGGTGACTTTGAGTCTTGTCCATTATCTCATTTGCCCAACATGCCCCTATACACTTTTGAAAAGAAAGGCATTTTCTTTCCTTTTTTTAACCCTATAATTTCAAACATAGTCTCACCATGGCCCCAGCGAGCTTTCTGGGGCACTGGAAATGTTCTGTTTCTTCATTTGGGTGGAGGTTACACAGGTAGACACACAGGTACAAATTCATTGAGCTGTCCATCTAAGAATTATGCCTTAACTGTATGTGTGCGTGTATGTGGGTATGTCACATGTACAGGCACATTACATGTATGTATGTACATGTATATCTGCGTGTGAATGTTTTCATGTGCGTATGTGTCTATATGCATGCATGTGTTGTGTTGTGTGTGTGTGTGTGTGTGTGTATGTATGTATATTGTGCCTCAACACAAACAACCCCATCTCCTGCCTTTGCACAGGAATGTTCTGGTTATTCCAAGGAGGCAGGAGGGTCTGGAAGGAGGAGTCTGGCTGGCGGGTAGCTTGGACTCCTTTTGGTCTCCCCAGCCCCAGAAGGGCAGGGTCTTGCCCTGGAAAGCCACAAGATGTCTACAGCCTCTGAAGAAGGGTCAGCATGGACCCAGAGAAAGAGCCCAGATGTGGATCCAGAGAATCTGGGTTCGAGGCCCAGCACCCCCACTTCCTGTGTGACCTTGAGCCCCTTGCTTTAACTCTCTGAACTTCAATTCCTGTTTTTTTTTTTTAAAAGATGACCGGTAAGGGGATCTTAACCCTTGACTTGGTGTTGTCAGCACCACGCTCAGCCA
>NW_007728543.1:116390-117286 GCF_000696425.1 Galeopterus variegatus | reverse complement strand
CCATGGCCTTGGTGTTATCAGCACCGCACTCTACCGAGTGAGCCACGGGCCGGCCCCAATTCCTGTTTTTTTTTTTAACAGAGAATTTTAAAATATGCAAAAACAGATTATTATAATGAACGCTCACACATCCACCTGGTGCCAAACTGACCCACCCCCACCGTCTTCCCCCCGCACATTGTATTGAAGCAAACATGGATAAATGATTTCATCTCTAAACATTTCAATATGCATCTCCTAAGGGTAAGAATTTTTCTTAAAAAACACGTTCCATAAACACATGTAAAAACATTCACTATAATTCCTTAATAGCATCGACTTACCAGTCAGTGCTCACGTTTCTAATCTCTTACAAATGTCACTTTTTAAAAATAGTTTACTTGAATCAGGATCCCAATAAGAAGCAGACATTGTGATTGGTTGATATGCCTCTTAGTCTCTTTTACTGTGGAGACTCCAATCCATCTTTTTTCCCTTTGCTATTTATTTGTTAAGGCACCAGGTAGTTTGTTCTGGAGAGTTCCGCACAGTCTGGATGTTGCCAACTGCATCCTCATGGTGGAGTTCAACACATTCATTGTCCTTATTTTTAGAAACAACATGGACTGAGTGCTCACTGTGGTCTAGGTGCTTGATATTTATATTACTGCCTTCTGTCCCCATCTCAACCCTTCGAGGTTGGCCTGATTTCTAGGCCATTCCATAGACGAGGAAACGTGTGGTAAATGGCTGAGCCCAGGTTATCTCAGACCCAGACAGTCTGAGCCCAGAGCCCAGGGCTGGCTCCCAGTCCTACGTGATGCCACCCACCCTACCCACCTCCCAGGAAGCTCAAGTGGGTCGTCAGAGGAGGTAAAGTCTAGAACATTCCACACGGCTCTTTTGGCCCCAGCTTC
>NW_007728543.1:113255-115510 GCF_000696425.1 Galeopterus variegatus | reverse complement strand
GTTTACAATTCCATGCTTTAGTTCTCCCTTAACTCATTTTCATTTTATTTTTCTTACAGGATTTTATTAGATTGTACTGTATTTAGAGTTGAAAGCCTTATCAACCACCATATCACACGTGCCTGCAACACGGATATGTACCTAAGTGCAATGAACGTTGTCTAATTTTCAGTTAAATAACATTCTTCCTAATAATAATTATCAGCACACAGTTATTCAAACCTATATCACGAATTTGATAAAGGATGATTAAATACAAAAAGTAAAATTTTACTGTAAGCGTATCTCTTAATGAGAACGAACGGGGACAGATCCAAGTCGTTTTTATAGCTTTAAGGACTGATACCTTCTCATTCTCCCACTTGGGGAGGGAATTGGATTTTCTGGCAGCTTGGGGTAGCTGCTGGAGTCGAGTCGGGGGGTGCTCAGGGAGGCGCCCAGGGTGCTGCCGGGAGAGTACAAGCGGGGCCTGACCCAAGTGCCCCAAGCACAGCGCCCGCCTGAGCCAGCCCTGGCTTCTGCTTCGGGTGGGCCGTGGCCCTGCTCCTCCGTTGGGCTTCCTCCCCTGGGACCGAGCCACCTCCTGAAGCCATTCTTCATTCTGGTTTCTCTCACTGCCCCGGTTCCAATCCAACAGCGAGCCTGATGTCTCGGGTCCCCTACGTCCCCCAAACCTGACCCACTGCCGTCACCGTGGTCCAGACCACCATCATGTCTCAGCCCCTGACTTGTACCCCCATCTCCTGCCTTGCTCCCCCCACACCCTCACCACATAGTGCCACGGGGGTCTTTTCAAAACACAAACTGAATCTTGTCTCTTCCTTTCGTGCAACCCTCCTGTAATCCATAGAGAACAATCCCAAACCCGGCCAGGAACACAAGGCCAGGTGCACCCCTAACCTCAACTCTTACAGTCCCTGCCTTGTTCTGGCCATGCCAGTCATGCGGGTCTTTGTATCGGTTGCTCAGATAGGCCAATGCATTCCTTCCCCAGGACCTTTGCACGGGCTGCTCATCTGCCCTGGACACTGGGCCCGAGAGCTGCACTCACCCACTGGCTCTTCCAGGTTTCTCCAAATGCAGCTCAGATGCTCCTGCCAAGGAGCCTCCACCCCTGCCTGCCCTCTACCCTCTCTACCACATCCACCCCACGTTATTTTCTTCAAGTTCAGAGCACCATGTGAAGTTATCCTGTCCATTTATTTGTTGATGTGCTGATGGTCTGTCCTTCATCCCAAACCCACTAGAATGTTGGCCCCAGGAAGGCAGGGACATGGTCTAGCCTATTTCCCACTGTGGCCCCAAAGCATAGCACAATGTCTGCACAGACCAGTGCTCACCAAATATGCACTGAGAGGGAAGAAGAAAGGGAAGGAAGAGCGGGAGGGGAGATCAGGGAGGAAGGCGGGAGCAGAGGGAGGGTCCTCTGTGCTCAGCTCTGTGTTTGTTGCCATGGACGCCTGTTTTATCCGTTATCCCAGGGAAGATGGGATGGGATGGGCTAACCACACAGAAACCACAGTTTCATGTCTGCCCATGGCCTGGCTGTTGGGCCAGAAGCTTCCAGCATCTTTCAAATCCTCCTTTACCAGCCTTGGACCAAGTATTTGCACTCCTGGGTAACAGATAGTCTTAGTTTGCTTCTTCCCAAGGCCAACCCTGAGACAAGGACCCGGCACAGGTGGTGTGTCTGGGATGTGATCCCAGGAAGCACAGGTGGGGAAAGTGAGGCAGGAAGGGAGAAAAGCCACCCAAGTGTGCCTCAGTGACTGAGTCACCAGTTTGCACAACTGGGGCTCAATCCCGGGAGGGGCCTTTTGGGACACTGTGTGGAACACACTGGGAGGACAGAATGTGGGGCATTTACCCACCACTCCTGCTTCCTGTTGTTGAGGAAGTCCCTTGGTGAAACAGTGCGTCTGCAGACCTCTGAGCCCCCGTCCCTGGGTGAAGGTAATTATCTTGAACTTCTGGGTCACACGCGTCTCCGAGCAAACTCCTGGGTGCTGGGGAAAGGTGTCAGGCAGACAGGAAATGAGGTGCAGGTGTTTAATGTACCCAGAATTTTCTTTTAATCAGGTATGATATGATGATAGACATAGAGACAACTGTTGGAAAGGAGAGTTTATAACTCACAGTTCTGAAAGGAGGGGCCACGCAGGAGCACAGGGACCGTCAGGAGGCAGCAGGAGCGAGGGGATGGCTTGGCCCAGGGCCTTTATGTGGTTTCTGCAGGAAGGGACGGGTGACGCAGG
>NW_007728543.1:108019-112397 GCF_000696425.1 Galeopterus variegatus | reverse complement strand
CGGGATGTCCCAGTATCATAACACACAGAGAATAACCAACATGATGAGTACAACAGGGCTCAGGGAAGATGCTGTCAGCACGCTGGGGACTTTCTACTGGAGCCACTGGTGAACTCAGGGAGGGGGCAGCGGAGATGGGGGACATCAACAGCATCTGAATTCACCTAGACTCGGGCTAGGGGACTGCACTTCCCCACGTTCCCCTCCCCAGCCCTGAGTATTTGCCGAAGCCTTTCCATGCACTGGTCCTATCACAAGGCAACACACAGCACTTGTCCCCCACGACATCCCTGCAGGTGGGCTCTATTATATCCTGGTTTTATAGATGAGGACATCAAGGTGCGAAGGAAGTCTGCCCAGGTCACTGGTTGGGAAGTGGCAGAGCTAAGATTCGAACCCAGGTCTGCACCGCCTCCCCTGTAGAACGAGGGTACTCGTCCCACCTCCTTCCCTCACCGTGATGGCTGTGAGGCTCCCATGTGATGGTTGTAAGGTGTCAGGAAGAAGAAAATGCCTCCTGAGCTGCTGGCCCGGGCACAGGTGAAGGGCACTGCTCATTTCCCGTGAGCAGTTTCCCTGATGCTGCAGAACCTCTCACCTAACGACTGAAGCCAGGCTCTTGTCCCCAACGGCCCACTGTGGACCTCTGTCAATATCCCTGGGAGGAAGGGCCCATTATGATACCATTTGACAGATGGAGAAACTGAGGTTCAGGGGTGAAGTCCTTGCCCAGGTTCTCACAGTGAAAGGGGAGGAGCCAGGATTTAGTAGGGGAGCCTAAATCTTGTCCCTGAGCTGGGGCTCCCCCTTCCCACCCTGCACCCCATACCTCTGTCCTCAAAGGCCAAACTGCCTGTCCACCATCCTGCCCCCTCCCCTAACCCCCTGCCTTGCCCACGGTTGTCTCGTTGTCTCGGGAGGATCCTTTGCAATTTCCCTGCACGAGCTCTTCTCAGTACCGTTTTTTTTTTTTTCCCTTTTTGTCTATTTTACTGACCAGTAACGGGATCGCAACCCTCGGTGTTGTGCCCGTATCGGGGACCAGCAACGGGATCGCAACTCTCGGTGTTGCGCCCGCACCGCGCTCAGCCAGTGAGCGGGAACCGGTCTCCACATGGGATCCGAACGCTCGGCGGGAGCGCGGCTGCGCTCCGAAGCGGCGCACTCTCCAGTGCGCCACNCCATTCCCTTCCCCCCCTTACATTAAAAAAATTATTTATTTTTAACAACTTTATTGAGACATGATTTACCCATCATAACATTTACCCACTCTAAGCATACAACTTGGTTCCAAAGCCTAACAACAATGTGGAAAATTAATCATGAAATTATATTAGATGAAAAAATGAAACAAACATCTGGGTATACAGTGTAAGCAAACTACATTACACACATAAAAAATGAGGGTGAATATGAAAAAATGACTTGCAGGAAATGCACCAAAATAGTAATCAAAAACTTTGGATTAAGGTGGGAATCAGAAATACATTTCTTTCTAATGATTTTCCAAAGTTTCTGAAATTTTCAGTATTACTCTACTAGGACACTTAGTCCATTTTTTATTGCTTGTGTTAGAATACCTGAAACTGGGTAATTTATAAAGAAATAGAATTTATTCCTTACAGTTTTGGAGGCTGGGAAGTCCAAGGTCCAGGGAACACATCTGCTGAGGCCTTGTTGGTGGTGACCCTCTAGAGCAACACTGGGTGTCACACGGTGAGAGACTGGGCTGAGCAAGAGAGAGCTGACCTTGTCACTCGCTCTCCTTTTAAAGCTGTTGGAACCATGTGCATTACTCCATGAATGAACCATCCATTCACAAGGGCACAGTCCTCATGATCTAATCACCTTTTAAAGGCCCCACCTTCCAATTAATGTAATTGGATTTCCCACCCTCTTATCACTGTTACAATGGGGGTTAAGTTTCTGACACCTGAATTTTGGGGGGACATATTCAACCCGTAGCAGATACTGAGCCCAAGTAAATAACGAGTGTGAGATACCAACACTCCCATATACACCCAATATCCATTTTCATTTCCTAATTGATCTGAGGGCTAAGAACATTCCTAGAAAAGGATCTCCAAAGTTGGGAGTGACCTGGATTCAGACCACCCAGGCTTCTGTGGTGGTCTTGGGGGGCAACTCCATGGAAGTCTTTTATACTGAGGGCAGGGGCATCTAGGGTCTTCTGAGGACGGAATCTGCCCTGAAAGAAGATAGAGTCAGCCCCAGTGAGCTCACCCCTGCCATAGGATATAAGATCCAGAGGACAAGGTGGTTCCAGTGGCAGCAGGGGGCTGTTGGTTGAAATCAGACCATTTGGCCACACCAGCATGTCCAAGTGGACAGGGGCTGTGTACATGAAACACTGCGAGTTCTGACATCTTGGTGTCTAAGCAACCCTACCGCAGATCCCCTAAGGTGATAGTTTCCTACCCACTTCTCAGTGGAGCTGGGATCAGCAGTCTTGAAGCAGGAGCAGCAGCTAGGGTGGAGGGATGAGGAGGTAAGTGAGGGTGGGCCTGAGTGGGCATGAGGATTGAACTGGAATGGCTCCTGAGTGCCAGCACCACGCCACGGGTTCCTAGAACAGGGACAAGCCCTGAAGTGGGGGAAGGAGTATGTGTTCCTGACGTTCCTCAAGTGGGGCTTCTGAGCTAGGGAAGACTGGATAGATATTCACTCATTCAACAAATATTTACTGAGCACCTGTTATGAACCAGGCATGGTTTCAGCTTCTGGGACACAGCTGTGAACAAGACAGACATGGTCTCTGTCCACATGGAGCTTTCTGTCTAGTGGCAGAGACACTCAACAATGTCCAGCATCCAATAAAAAATGACTGGATTTACAAAGAAAATCCACGCACAATATGTCAGGTGGTGAGAAAATATGTTATGGTGAAGAGAAAGACAGGGTAAGGGGCACATTAAGTGCCAGGTTGGGGCTGTAACCAGTGAAGCTTGTGGCTATCTGGGGGAAGATGTTCCAGGCAGAGGCTGACCTTTTTGAGGAGCAGCAAATAAGACAGAGGGCTGGAGCAGAGTGCGAGGGAGGGTGCAGGAGGTGAAAAAGGGAGGCGGTAGGGAGCCAGGTCATCAGGAAGGGGCTTGTGAGACAAGTAAGTGCACCAATGATCTGTTGCTGCATAATAAACAACCCTACAACTTGGTGTTCAAACAAAACTTTATGTATTCTTTCTCATGGGCCTATAGGTTAGCAGTCTGGAAGGTTCTTCTGCTAGCTCAGCTGTTGTCATCTTACGGCTTGACTGGGGCTGAAGGTTCTCACTCCCATGTCTGGTAGTTGGTGCTGACTGTAGCAAGGACTTTGGATTTTATGCTGAGTGACAGGGGGAGCCAATGGGGAATTAGTTCAGTAAGGCTGAGAAAGTATGCGATTCATGTTAACATCATGAATCACTGTAAACAACAGAAAATTGGACGAAACACAGGAAACAACTATTTTCAGACATTCAACAACAGGTAGCACAGGACTGTGATTCCTGAGAAAAACGAAAGGAACAAGTTAAGCCCTCCCATCGTTTAGCTGTCGCCCTGGAAGTCATCCCAAAACTGAAGATTGGGGAGGGGAAACAGAGTCCAGTGACCTTGCTGAGATGAGGAGTCAGATATGGGATTTGGGGAAGCCAAGGCAGCTGAAATTTGTGGGATTGACTACCAGTGAGGAGGGAGTTACTAAGAGAAAGAACTCCAGCAATCTGCTTAGGTGTCCACTCAAGCCTTTGATGGTTATCAATCTCCTCAAGAGTAGAGTGAAACCCCGTGAGGCCAGACAAGAACAACTTTTTTTTTTCCCTTTTTTTGTCTTTTTTTACTGACCGGTAACGGGATCGCAACCCTCGGTGTTGCGCCCGCACCGCGCTCAGCCAGTGAGCAGGAACCAGTCTCCACATGGGATCCGAACCCTCGGCGGGAGCGCCGCCGTGCTCCCAAGCGGAGCACTCTCCAGTGCGCCACCGGGCCGGCCCAACAAGAACAACTTTTAAGGAAAAAAAAAGAATGCTGAGAATTTTATGCAGACTAAGAATTGTTTGAGTTTTCCCCAGCTAGAGTGGAGAGACCTCACTGAACACAATAGTCACTAAGTAGAAACCTCAGAAGGACCACACCTTGAAATAGAGTTAAATTAGTTCTATAATAAAGACTAGAACTGTCCTAAGAGAGTTTTTTTTTTTTTTTTTTTTTTAGTCTTTTTGTCTTTTTTCCGTGTCCTGGCAACGGATCGCAACCCTCAGTGTTGCCCCCGTACCGGACCGGGGACCGGCAACGGGATCGCAAACCTCAGCGCTGCCCCCGTGCCTCGCTCAGCCAGTGAGCGGGAACCGGTCTGCATATGGGATCCGAACCCTCGG
>NW_007728543.1:103718-106892 GCF_000696425.1 Galeopterus variegatus | reverse complement strand
GGAGCGCCGCCGCGCTTCCCAAGCGGCGCACCATCCAGTGCGCCACCGGGCCGGCCCCTAAGAGAGTTTTTAAAAAATCTCAAAAAAGATCAAACTAATCTACAAGTAACTGAACTGCCTTCAAAAAGAAGTCCAACACTCTTTAAGGGCACACAAGAAAATATAGCACTCAAATTTACCATGCCCAGCAGTCAATAAAAAATTAGGAGATATATGAAGTAGAAAATGCGACCCATTGGCAGGAGAAAAATCAGTTAATAGGAACAGACCAACATGCGACAGAGATGGTGGAATTAGCAGAAAAGTATATTAAAGCAGCCATTATAAATATGCTCCATATACTCAAAGGTGTAAAGGAGAACACGAGTATGATGATGACAGAAATTGGATATAAAAATGACACATCTAGCAACAACAAAAAAAAATCTGAAAGGAAGATACATTTGGTGAGATTAACAGCAGATTAGACAGTGCAGAAGAAAAGATCAGTGAATTTGAAGACATAGCAATAGATACCACACAAAATGAAGCTCAGTGAGAAAGCAGACTAAACAAAGAAAAAGAAGAGGGAGGAGGGGGAGAAACAGGAAAAAGGTGAAAGAATTGAGACTCGGTGACCTATGGAACAATTCAAATTATCTACAATACATATAATTAAAGTTCCAGAAAAGAGAGGGGGAAAGACAGACAAGTTTGGAAAAAAAAAAAAAAAGAGAGAGAGAAAAACAAACAAACAAACAAAAACACAACAACAACTGCCCAAAGCATTCCAAATTTGATAAAAACCCATAGGTCTAATCTCAATNAAAAAAAAAAAAAAAAAAGACAAAAACAAAATGAAGCTCAGTGAGAAAGCAGACTAAACAAAGAAAAAGAAGAGGGAGGAGGGGGAGAAGCAGGAAAAAGGTGAAAGAATTGAGATTCAGTGACCTATGGAACAATTCAAATTATCTACGATACATATAATTAGAGTTCCAGAAAGGAGAGGGGGAAAGACAGACAAGTTTGGAAAAAAAAAGAAAAACAAAACCAAAAAAAACCCCACAACAACAACTGCCCAAAGCATTCCAAATTTGATAAAAACCCATAGGTCTAATCTCAATGAACCCCAGTAATGCCAAGGGACATCATAATCAGATTGCTGAAAATAAGCAATAAAGTTCTAAAGCAGGCAGAAAAAAAGTATATTACACATGGAGAAACAAAAAATGATGTTTTTAGTTCACTGATCAAGTAAAAAAGAGAGGACTCAAATTACTAAGCTAAGCAATGAAAAAGGGTCATCACTATCAATCCTATGGACATTAAAAGGATAGAAAAATTATGAAAAATGTTATGTCAATGCAATTTACAACTTAGATGAAATGGGAAAATACCTTAAAAGAAACAAATTACCCAAAGTTGACCCAAGAGGAAATAGACAATTTGAATAACCCTATATAAATCAAAGAAACTAAATTTATACTTTAAAAGCATGCCAAGGGTTGGCTGTTTAGCTCACTCAGTAGTGTGTGGTACTGATAGATAAAAGCACACCACCAAGACAATTCCAGGCACAGATGGCTTCACTGATGAATTCTATCAAGTGTTTGTGAAAGAAATGATACCAATCCTACACAATCTCTTTCAGAAAATAGAGGAGGTGGGAGAGACTTCTGAATGCATTTTTTTTTGGAGGCATAAAAATCAGACAAAGACATCAAAAAATAACTACGAACCCACATCTCACATAAACATACACATAAAAATGTTTAACAAAGTTTTAGCAAATCAAATCCAGCAATATATAAAAAAGACAACATATTATGTCCAAATGATTTGACCTAAACCTCATACAGCTCGCATTAAACTCAATGGTGAAAAGCTCAATGTTTTCTAAGATCAGAAATAAGGTAAAATGTCTATTCTTACCACTTCTTTACAACATATCACTGGTATTTCTAGCCAGTGCAATAAGGCAAGAAAAAGAAATAGAGGAAACAAATATCTGAAAGGAAGAAGAAAAATTGCCATTAATTTGCAGATTTCATGATCATGTATACAGAAAACACTAAGGAATCTACAAAGTATCTACTAGAACTGGCAAGCAAATTCAGCAAGATTTCAGAATGCAAGGTCATCATACAAAAATCAATTGAATTTCTATGTACTACATTAAACAATGAGAAAATTAAATAAAAAACAACTCCATTTAAGTAATATAAAAAATAAAATGGTTAGAAACAAACAGCTTGTGAGATCTGCACTTTGAAAACCATAAAACATTGCAAAGGGAAATTAAATAGAACCTAATTAAATGGTGAGATATATCATATTCATGGATTGGAAGACTTGATGTTGTTAAGATGGCAATTCTCCAATTGAACTATTGTTTTAATGCAATCCCAATCAACATTCTAGCAGGCTTTTTGAAGAAATTGACAATCTGTCTTTAACATTTATATGGACCCAGGATAACCAAAAGAATCTTGAAAAAGAAGAATAAAATTGGAGGACTTACGCTACCTAATTTTAAGACTTACTATAAAGCTACAATAATCAAATCAGAGCGTTTTTGGTGTAAAGATAGGCATATAGATCAATGAAACAGAATAGAGTCCAGAAATAGACCCATATTTGTATGATCAATTGATTTTTGACAAAGATGCTAAGGTAATTTAATAAGGAAAAGACAGATTTTTCAACAAATGGTGCCTGAACAACCAAACGTCAGTATAAAAAAAATGGACATTGACTTTAATAATTACAACTTACATAAAAATGAACTCAAAATGGATCAAGGACCTAATTGTAAGTGCTAAGAAAGTGTTTTCAGAGAAATAAATGCTGAAAGAACTCATCACCAAAAGCATCACCAAAATACTCGCATGTTAAGAAATATTTTTAAAAGTTCTTTGGCAGAAGGAAAATGAGGTATAGAAACTTCAATCTGTATAATGAAATGAGGAGCAGCAGAAATGGAAATATAGGAATAAATATAAAACATATTCTTATTTTTAATCTTTTTTTTTTTCTTTTTTGCAGCTGGCCGCTACAGGGATTTGAACCCTCCACCTTGGTATTATGAACACCATGCTCTAACCAGGTGAACTAACTGACCAGCTCTCTTATTTTTAATCTTTTTTTTTTTTTCCTTTTTGTCTTTTTTCGTGACCGGCAACGGATCGCAACCCT
>NW_007728543.1:101417-103019 GCF_000696425.1 Galeopterus variegatus | reverse complement strand
GACCTTCCATCATAGGAGCTAGAGAGCACAGAATATTTTTGAATATGCCTGGTGCATGTGATGGGATCTAACCAATGAACATGCTCCAAGAAGAGACCACCTGAGCATGTGCAAGACTATGTTCCATAACTGGGGCTGCCCCCTCTTAATTGGCTATTCATTAGACAGTGAAACTATGAAAGCTGAATCCCAGCAGAAGGTGGGGCTTCTGCTCACTCCTGGAGCCAGCCTGTGCTCTGCCTGTGGAGTGTATGTCTTTCTCTTTATATCCAACCTACTCTCAGCAAGTGGCTGCTCTCTCTCTTGAGCCAACCTGCACACTGTACTGAACTTTAAGTGTGTTTTTCTTACTTTTGTGTTAAACCTGGTGTGGGCCCTGCTCAGTCTCTGGAGCTATGCCGCACTCTCTCTGTGAAATCTGTATCTCTTATTCATTATATTAAACCATTTCTCACTTTCTACTGTGACTCTTGAATACTTTCCTGTGGCGGAGTCAAGAACCTGGTAAGGGGATGGGGTGGGTTGAGGCCGACCACCAGGTCCCCTGGGCCCTACCTCGGATGTCAAGAACACATGTCTCAGGGAATCCAAGTCAGGAAATGCCCCGCTTCTCCCCTCTGACTCCCTCCTCCTGCCTCTGCTGTTCCAGGTATGGGGCATCCCACGTGCCTCAGCCCACCTTCACTTCCTGCCACCTGCAGAGGCCCAGTTCTGGGGCTGAGGTTCTGATTGGTCCACTTCTGGTCAGCTGTCCAGCCACGGCCCAATCAGGTATGACCATGGGGGTGGGGCCACAGCGCAAACCCAGCTGCTGTGGTCCCTGGTTTGTGGACTGGCGCTAGCGGGAGCCGCAGGCTGGGCGGGTACCCAGGGTGCCGGTTAATTCTGCGCCTGCCCCTTTCTCCTTGTGCTCAGGCTTCTTGTCTTACTGTGAGTGCTGCTTTAGGCCATTCTTAGGCCACTCGGCTGTGGTGTGGAAGTGTCACATGGTCAGTTATGGTCACCAGATCCAGAAGTTCCCTGTGGGCTATGGGAAAAGGAGACCCCCAGAGAATAGGCTGTGGGCCCCACATGCTCCCAAGCATGTCACCTATATTCTTAGGCTTCACTCGCACATACCACAGGGCCGCTCTTGGTGACAGAATCCCAGGCTGCTGGGCTAGGGTCTGCCCCTGATGGGTACTCTGGGCACTTTTGCTGGAGGAGAGAGGGGTCAGTTCTCCCAGATAAACAATTNGCTTTTGGTTGCAAGTAGCAGAAACTCCCCCACCAAGCTGTGTGTGAATTTGTTAGGAGAATGAGATAGGAAGTGCTCAGTTTCCCTGGGCTCTGGTTATCAGACACGCTTCTGGATTTCAAGCCATTCTCCAAGGTCTCAGGCCCCTCCTCTAGATCCTTCCCTAGAGGAAAGTTACTATTGCTAGTCAAGACCTATATTCAGCACCAACAGGGGGAAAATGAGACCACAAGGGGCTGGCTTATGCAAATCCAGGGCTGGGCATGCTCAGTAGAGAAGGGTTATATAACCCTGGTTGTCGAATGACCTTCCATCATAGGAGCTAGAGAGCACAGAATATTTTTGAATATGCCTGGTGCATGTGA
>NW_007728543.1:98484-99474 GCF_000696425.1 Galeopterus variegatus | reverse complement strand
AAACAAAAGACTAATGCATCTTTTTTTAAATTGTCATTTTACAGCTCCCCATTGCAGCGCCCCCCTTCCCTTGGGTGACCACTTTTGCAGGCTACAGGGGACCAGGGAACAAAGCTGGGGCCTGGCAGCCTCACTACGCTGCCAGCCAGGGAGAACAAGTCACAATTACGAATTATCACAACAATTAGCGCCTATACTTGGGAGATCTGCAAAGTGAGGACGCCCCAGCTCCTCATTGTCAGCCCGTCTATTTGGTGGTGACCTTGCTCTGGAGACGATGATATTCCTTCAGCCTGTAAACCAGATTCAAAACAAAGAAAAATGTAAATTAACAATAACAACATGCACTCAGTTCAATTAATTCAGGCAGAACCGGGGTGGCAGGGCCAGCTGTTTGTTAAGACGTATGTGAAGTTGTCTTTTCTCCTAGTCCCTCTCCTGCCCTGGCCCCCCCTGCCCTCCAATCAGGATAATGTAATTAATTTATCTTAGGGGGAAAACATTGTTTCTCATTGTCGAAGACAAAGCATTTAACTGGCAATGGGAGAAATGAAGAGGCCATTATGAAAACCCGGTGTGTTCTGGGCCATTTAAAGGGGTTTATAGAATCATAAAATACAAACAGAAGGTGCAGGAGGTGGGGGAGGTGGAGGTGACTGTGGGGAGGGGGCAGGGGCCAGGCAGCCAGGCTGGATTCAATGTCTCTTGGGCTCTGAGGTGGCTCCAGGGACAGTAGACTGGCTCTGGGAGAAAATGTTAGGGAGAGAAGAGACTCCCACCTTCTTCCAGATCCCAGGCTCCGCGAGAAGGGAGTTGGTAATGAAGAACCCAGAGCTAGGGACAGGCCTTCCCGACTCAGCTCCACCCCTACCTAGCTACTGGACCCTGGGCAAGTTACTTAACCATTCTCAGCCTGTTTCTGGGAGTTGCAAATTTGTGTAAGGTTGAAATGAGACAACCTAGGAGAGTGCCTGGGAGCAGTGTAGTCCC
>NW_007728543.1:91035-97533 GCF_000696425.1 Galeopterus variegatus | reverse complement strand
TGTAGTCCCCCCGTGGCTGCTGGCAACGAATGGCCCTGCTTGCCATTGAGCACACCCGCCCCAGGCAGAGAGCACTTGCTGCTGGGCACCGGGCTCTTCCTGCCTGCCAGAGTCTGAGCCACGTGCTAGATTCCACAGGCTCATGTCAAACCTTCACTGCACCTGTGAGGCAGGAATGGTTAATACCCCCACTTGTGACTCCCAGAAATTTAGAAGGGGTCTGAGACTGCAGAGTGAGCAGGACTGAAGCCATGTTGGGACCTAAAACTGCATGGGCTCTAAACGATTTTTAAAAGAACACTTTTTTTTTTCCTTAGTGTTGCATTTCTCTGAGTTCCCTCTTTTCCCATAGTTATTTGATATTTTGGACCTTGTTTATGGGGCAAGATGACATTATTTACATGAGCGTAAAGCTGTTTTCCAGCCAGCCTGGAGGTGCAGACTTGCATTTACTATCCAGACACTAGGAAACCAAGGAAGACATCAGTAAAGCTATGCTGATTCCACCCCTCCAGCAGGCAGGACCCTGACATAACAGCAAGGACGGGAGCAGACACCAGACAAGTCTTGGCAAGACTGCACCTGGCCCCTTGCATGTCCCCCTCCCTCCTGCTTTTCGTTTCCATGTTCCATTCCCTCAAGTCCCTTTAAAAAGCCCTCAAGTAAACCTGAATCTTTCAGATGGCCTTAGCCTGGCCTTTCTCCTTCACGTCTGCAGAACAGATGGGTAGTCAGGTCTCTCCTCAGGTCACTTGTATTCCTGAATAAAAGCTGATTTCTATTTTCACCAACATTTAACTTTTGTTTGATTTTTGTCTGGGGACAGGCAGCCAGACCTGAGTTTGTATCAATTTTGGGGAGCCTCAGCCAGGAGCTGAATGTGCCCTGTAACAAGACCACACTGCAGAGCCAGGACTGATTGACAGGTCTGAGTGACATCAGATGATGTGTATCATGCCCCCAAGCCATGGAGATCCATGTGGCTAGGGGGGTTTCCTGCTAGACCTACAGCTCAGCTTTAGCAACATGAATGAAGGCTCCTTTCCCCTCTAGGCCATTTCTCCGTCTAAGCTACCCAGGAAAGGGGCTCAAAGTGGAGGGGATGGGGGTAAGTTTCAGAGGCACAGAGCGGGACCCAGGAACCTGGTACCCAAATGGTCAGGACCCTCTGTTGCTGTTGGCTGTCACAGCATGACTTCTGGCCCCACCTAGAATGGGAGCAGGCACCGAGGATGCTGTGGCAAGTGGACAGGAAGGTGCGGTCTGTCTAGGGCAGGGTCAGAGCAGCCAAGGCCCCATCAGAGCCTGTCCTCACACCTGGGCCTGAGGACCCGTCACTGCTCAGAGCTTCTCACCTGAGGGAGTTGATGTTGATGAACCCGGTGGCGTCGATTGGCTCATAATCACCCTGCACGTTCATGCTGCAAGGAGAGAGCAGAAGCTTGTCAGCTCACCCTGGGCCTTGTCTTTGCAGCAGAAGGGCCACTGGGGCCAGGAGCAGCTCACAGACGCCCAGGGCACAGCCCCCGCCGTGCAGGTCCAAACCCTCCCTGCACTTAGGCTTTTCATTCAATTTCCTCCAACTCAGGGAGCCCTGGTTCTAGGTCTGGCATTGTGCCAGAGGCGGGAGAGCCCCAGGAGAGCACACAGCAGCCTCTTCCCTCCTACACAAAGCAGCAGGAGGCCAGGAGCTGCCGTCCCAGTGAGGTCCTGGCTCAGCTGGCACTAGCCCTGTGAAATCCTCTTACACACCAGACAGAGCACTCCATCTGCAAACTGAGGACACGCATCCGAGCCAGCTCTGTCCTCGGGGCTGTGGTGGGCTCAGAGAGGAGTGTCCAGGAATAGCTGATGACGTCCAGTGGCCCAGAGGCTCAGGAGGTTCGGGGGCACTTGTTGGAACAGCCTCCAGCACCCATGCAAGACAGGCCCGCTAAGTCACCTTTCACCTTGTGGGTCCAACCAGTTGGATCCCATCTAATCCAGCCTGAAACCAGGCCCCCAGTGCCAGCTTGTCATGAAAGGTTCCTGGTCAACTGCCACTGTCCTCAACAGAACTTTCTTCCCTCTTTCTTTCTTTCTGTCATCCAGATCTGCAGCCTTCATTGTCTCGGGCTCTTCTTAGCCGTGCTTCCCAACCATGTCAACTGCCATCACTCGAGTCCTGCGACTGGGTTTGCTTCCTGACTCAGCCACCCACTGGCACAGAGCCAGGGCAAGTATTCCACTCGTGGGGCTCCAGTCTCCCCATGTGAAACACGGCTGCTCTCGACGGTACTAATGGCTGCACGTGAAACAGTGGAGCTGGTGCCTGGCGCGTGGTGAGCACTCACTATTACGAACGTCATTCATTCATTCACTTGCTTGTGTATTCAGACATTTATTAAGCACCTACTACCTGCCAGGCGCTGTGCCAGGTGCTGAGGAAGCAAGAAGGAAAGGAGAGTGTGCCCATGGTGGGCGGAGAGGAGGCAGACATAAACAATCCATCACCCATTGCCTTCGCTAGTTACTACTGTGCCAAGCACTCTGGTGCTGTGGTCTCAGATACCCCCTACTCCACAAGGCCACTCCCTGAGCCTCTCACAGGAAGGGGTCCCTTGTCATGTCCTGCTCTGAGTCAGCCCCTTGTCTTCATATCTGCAGAACTCCAGCCTCAGGACAAAGCAGTCTCAAGGTTCTCGATGACAAGGAGATGGCCTGTCCTCAAGGTGCCCTCTTCAGAGAGGTGAGATTGGGGAGGAGGCGGGTGGGGGGGTAATCTGCCACTCTCCACAACCCTGAGGCTCTGCCCCTGACTGGTTCTTTGTGGACTGGGAACATTTTACAAGAACAAATGAGGTCTCTGTGTCCACCTAGTCCTGCAACTTGTTTAGGACTTGGGCTCTGCCCGCTACCACCCACGCCCTGGCCCTCACCTTCATTAGGCCTTGCAGCTGGCAGGTGGACCACTTGGTGAAGTCACCCTCATGCCCCCACCCCTCCCTTCTTTCCACGTCCAGTGGCCCTTTCAGGGCTCAGGCGCTAAAGCCACCAGGAGGCAGCCAGCGTGCTCCTAGACTTCCCCTGGGCACCCCTCGCTGTGCAAAGTAGGTGCTTAGGAAAGGCTGGACCAAACTAGACAATCAACCTCCTTGAATCCCTCAAGCAGCCCTTGCTCGGGGGTGATACACAGGCTCTACCCGACCCCCCCCAAAAACACACAAAGTGTCAAACAGGCTTTGGAAACCCAGGCTCGCCCCCACCGTCTCAATCTCCCGTCCCCTTTTGAAGGGCCCTGTACTCAGCCCAGGGAGAAGGCACCGTGCAAGGAGCCCCCCACCCTGTCCGGTTGTCCTTTCACCTCCATCTCTCAAGCCAAAACAAACTCTCTCATCCCCTTCCCCAAGACGGGCCCTTCCAGACCGCCCAGCAGTCCCTGCAAAGAGGGCCCATGTCTGGGAACCGACGTGTTCCACAAGGCTGCAGAGTTTTCTCAGGAACTGAGAAACCTCTTTTTAAAATTGTGGTTTGGGATTGGAGGTGGGGAGGTGGAAAAAGAGTTTACAATGATTTTTTTTTTTTTTTTTTACCTCCCCTGATGGTCTCCAGAAAACCTCTGTGCTTTTATTTTTGCTCATTCGAGTGGCTCTGACCTGCTCCATAATTACGTTACTTTCTACCTACTGTGCCGCGGCATTTCCAGTTCTGCTACCTCTCGCAGCTTCCTCGCTGGTCCCTGTGACGCTGTCACTCAAGGGCTTTCAAGTCAGCGATGTAGAAATCAGAAAGAAAAGGGAAATGGTCGGAGACACAGTGAGAATAAATGCTCCTGCTTTTCTCTCTTTTTTTCCCCTTTCCCTTTTTACTTTATTCATTTAATCTCCCTGAGTGAGACTGTAAGGCTTAATGAAGGGTTGGACAGATTATTAGAGGCTGTTGATTTGGAGGGGGAGGGAAGAAAGAGCCAGAGAGAGAAAGAGAGAAGATAATTTGACATTTACCCCGACTGATCTAAACTGATTCGGTTATATTTATGGCTTATAAAGTGTTTAGAAAGATTGAAGGGGGGAGAAACTCAACATGGCAAAGAGAAGGGAAAGAAAAAAATAATATTGACTGCCAAACAAAACTCGTACTTAATTCCCGACCGGCCTCCAGGAGGGAACAGCCGGCCTCAGCCTGAGCTAAGCCAGGCCTGGGGGAACCTGGGTCAGGTGGGCTGTTTGGCCCACAGGGCTCTGCCCCCACCTCTTATTGGGTCAGGTGACCTCCAGAGGTGACGCCTGGCTCCTGGGTGCGGGCCACTGTCATTCACGGTGCACAGGGCTCTCCTGGCCCTCCAGGCGTTCCTTCTCAGCTGCCCTCTGCCTGGCCCTTCACGGGGAGGCTCCTCGAGGTTGCATCTGTCCCTCTTCTCTCCGCTAGGCAGTCTCCTCGTGGCCATGGCTTCAGAGAACATCGAAATGCCCACGACTCCCCGATGTCTTCATCTCAGCGTTCTCCTCACTTCTAGACTCACGTGCCCAATGGCCGACTAGATTGTTCTCCTGGGCTATCTCAGAGAGAACCCATCTTCACAATATCTGAATCCAAATGCATGATCCTGAAGAACGTTCCCTCAGCTCAGTGACTGCCACCAACATGAACCCAGCTGCTCATGGCCCCCCCCAAAACCAGGCTGATTCTGGACCCTTCCATCTCCCTCCACATCCGAGCCCTTTCAATCCCACCTCCTAAGTTATCTGTTAAATCCGTCTGCTTCTCTGTAGTCCCAGAACCATCAGCCTGGTCCAAGCTGCCAGTGTTTCCCATGGGTGTTCTCGCCTCCACCTCTGCCACCCCCAACCCTGCTTGAATCCACTCTCCAGAGCAGCCAGAAGGATCCTCTAAATATGCAGATCTCTCCTCCTTCCCTTTTAAGATCGGGCTTCAGCACCCCCTGCCACCCCCCCGTGTTCTTACAGGGCCTGGGATATTCCAGGCTCTTCCAGGGCTGAACCTCTGCAGGTGACCAGCTCTGCTGGAAACTCTCCCGCCCCTCCCCACCTGGTCAACTCCATCTGCTGTAACTTAAAGGGCCAGGAAGCTTCTCCACACCCATTATTATACCCAACCATGGTATCCTGTCCTTCCTCACAGCCTGTCACCGTCTTTTCTATTTCTACATCCTGCTGACCACTCAATGGATGCCTTTCTCCCTCACTAGCCTGTCATCCCACATGGGCACAGATGACGCTGGTCATCTTCACGCCTGTCTCTGAGCTCTGAACAGTGCCTGACTTGTGCTCAGGCACAGATTTGCTGAGAAAGCCACTCAGAAGAGACGGGAGACGTGAGCCTCTGTGCCCAGCTGGGGGCAGGATGAGGCACAGGGACACCTACCTCACCAACTCCTCATTGTAGAGGGACAGCGGGGACTCCCGGGCGAGGATGTACACCTGGCCCTTGAAGACGGACACCTGTACTTTCCCTTCCACCCGCTCCTGGGACTTGGCGATGCAGTGGCGGACAAATTCACACTCGGGACTGTGCCAGAAACCTGCGGAGGAAAACACTGTGCTGTCTGCCTCGGGCCAGGGCGCGGGGCACTGGGGCACGGGAAGGGTGCCCCGTGACTCACCCCACTGTGGCAGAGCTGACTGCCTTCCCATGGGGACTCTGGGAGGGCAGGCCTGGGTCTCCTTGTCCAGTCATGAGTCCCGACACAACATGCACTTGTAAATGACCAAGTCAAGGAACATGCCCATATACCCCTGTCTTGTCACCTTGCAAAGGACCTGTGGGCAAAGAGATGACCTCCTTGTCCCTGAAATGCAGTCACTTCCAAAGGGGCAGGAGGAGGGGAGTGACTCACTGCTTCATGCTCAGACATTCAGGGAATGGCACAGGCCACTGGGGACACAGTGGTGAAGGGTCCCCATCCCTGGCCTGCACGGGGCTCCAACAAGATTCATAAGGAGACCTCAGAGAAGATTCAGAGGCATGTGCCACCCAGCGCTGAGCGATGGGTGTGCCCAGACCAGGGGTGAGAATGGCCTTCACTCTTCTGTGCCTCTGTTTCCCCTTCTGCTGAGTGGGGATGACACAGCAGTACTGCATGTGGAGCCCCCTCCCCTGCAGCACTGGACTTAGGGACTGCTGTGAACTGGAGTCCTGGGAAGAGCCCACCCCTCAGGATGGGCATGCCTCTTGGAAATCAGTGAACCGTTTTCTACGCACTGCTAATATTTTCATATGCACATGGAATCTGTTCACATACCCAAGCACAGGCACTGGGCTCACCTGGACCAGCTCTTTGAATCTTCGTAAATAGCCCGTGAGAAAATCTTTCCCAGCCTCTTCCCTTTTGGGGTACGGAAGCAAGGCTCAGAGAAGTTGAGAAACTTCCCCCAAATCACACAGGCTGGAAGTGGGGTGGCTGGATTTGACCTCCATGGGCCCAAGTTGTGACATTATCCTATGATAATCTTGGAGCTTTCCTCTCCATTTGTAGGTGGCGGCGGGATCGACTCAAGA